>NC_134580.1:138632864-138727864 GCF_037038515.1 Microtus pennsylvanicus
TTTTTCTTTGTAGTGACTGCATTGTGTGATAGAGCTGCAAGCCTCCAACATTAGTAGTCTGCATATGGACCTAATGGCACCCAGAGTTAGACAGTGTTGTGCCTGAGTCCTAGAACTCCCAAGAAGACCACCACGGAGCCATACTTCTGAATGCAAAAGCAAGGTTTTGTTTATTAATTACGGGCTAGCACGAGTTTTCCGCAACAGTACCTAGTCCTAAAAACAAAGCAGCTTTTAGAGGTAGCTAGTTTTTCCAAACAGACTTGTTGGCCACAGTTTAAGTTAAAGCTGTGGAAGGTTCTGCATGTTTGTTGCTGTAACCCCACCTTTCCCTTGTATGTGTGTGCAGTAAGCTGGAGGGGCGTTGGCAATCCTGCACTGTCTGCTTCTGCTCTACAGTCGGTGGGGATGCGTCTGCTATTTGTTTGGCATGCATATGCGATTATATATTTGTGGATCACAGAAAACCTTTCTCCTCCTACACAAACTGTGTCATAAGAAATGTTCTCTGGGGCTGGAGAGATGGCTCAGTGGTTAAGAGCATTGCCTGTTCTTCCAAAGGTCCTGAGTTCAATTCCCAGCAACCACATGGTGGCTCACAACCATCTGTAAAGAGGTGTGGCACCCTTTTCTTCAGACATACACACAGACAAAATATTGTATACATAATAAATAAATAAATATTTTTTTTAAAAAAAGAAATGTTCTCTGTATAGGTCTTGAGTTGGGCATGGCAGCCTTATAACAGTGCAGACATCTGATTACAGTCATTCTGAAGTGTTTATCTATTCTTTATTGAACTCGGGAGTCAGATATCAAGGTAAGAATCTGAATGATCAGAGAAGCCTCAGAGAAGTGATCAGTGATGACCTCCTTCTCTCGTTGCTTGGTCCAAGAGGGCTGAAAATCTTTCTAAGCCCCACCCTACTTCCTGTGTCTGTCTATACATCCTCAATCCTCCTAAACCTCTATGACTAATTTTGGACAGGTAGTAGCTCTGCCTTCTGATTCCCAAAGTAAACTTTATTGTCAGTCTCAGGAGTGCCAGTGTGACCAAATAGTCCACATTCCCCCTTTTTATCTAAATAAACAGGAAAGGCTTTAACTCTAATACAGTAAAACTATATATAGTAAGAACAATTATTAGACCAAAAAAAAAATTCAAGCTGGGCAGTGGTGGTGCACGCCTTTAATCCCAGCACTCGGAGGCAGAGGCAGGTGGATCTCTGTGAGTTCGAAGCCAGTCTGGTCTGCAGAACTAGTTCCAGGACAGGCTCCAAAGCTACAGAAAAAAAAAATTAGGTAAAAATTACATTCACAATATCTAGTCCATTTGCATTTGGCAAATTTGAAGACATTACTCCATCATCTAGCCTATCTTGGTGAGTCCAAAGTTTTGTATCTATTTTTTTGTTTCTGTTTTTTCGAGACAAGGTTTCTCTGTAGCTTTGGTGCCTGTACTAGGAAGCTGTGTTGAGTCTGTGTGCGTCTGGAATTTTTTTTTAGTACTTTTTCAGGTCCCATGTGGAAATATGTGCCCTATGTTGGGCACCAGATGAAGCATTTATCGAATTATTCTTTATCAATAAAAACTCCGGAGTCAGATATTGAGGTAAGGACCTGAATAATCAGAGAAGTGATCAGTAAGCTCCTCTCTCTCTCTTTCCCCAATCTAAAAGGGCTGAGAATCTTTCTAAGCCCTACCCTACTACTTCTTTTGTCTCTCTATATGTCCTCAGTCCTCCAAAACCTCTATGGCTAATTTTGGTTAGCTTGTAACTAGTGCTGCCCTCTGATTCAAAGTAAACTTTATTGTTAGTCATGAGAGTGTCAGAGTGTGATCAAAACTATTCCAATACATCATTCAGATATTGTTTGTCCATTTATGGGATCTTTGAACACTATTTTCTTTTCTTTTTTGGCTTTTTTTTTTTTGGAGGCAGAGCTCCTCTGTATTTTTGACTGTCCTTAACTCACTCTGTAGACCAGGCTGGCCTCGAACTCACAGAGATCTACCTGTCTCTGCATCCTGAGTGCTGGGATTAAAGGTGTGCACCATCATCACTTGGCTGTTGGATCTTCGAACACTATTAAAGAATGTGTATGGACTGATTTAAGTCTTAAATATGTATTTCAAACTCATAGATAAATGAATTAAAAGTCACAGCTCCTGAAATGTGATTTATTTTCATAATCTTTTGAAGCTCAGGACCTCAAGTTAGATATCCTGAGGGCAACACATGTTGAGGGAGGGCCTTGGGGGTGGCTTGGGGAGGGAATGTGTTTGTTGAAATTGTCCAGGAGCAAAGCTCAGCTCACTTGAAGCCCAGAGATTTGTCATCCAAATATGTGCAGATTGCTGATGCTATAAATAGCTTGAACTCAAGTAAACAGCCTCTTCCCCTAGCTGCTGTTTGGCCATTATTCACATGCCAGAACAGGCTGGGAATGGCACCAGCACCAGCCTCACTCAATGCATGGCACCCATATCCTGGCCTTCTCTGCTTGGCGGAGCCGCCAGCTTCTCCACGCTTTAAGTGACTGGAGTCAGGTGTTTGCCCACGTTAACTCTACACATTGGGCTTCCTCTGTGGCCCAGCCTGTTGTGGAGCTTTGTCAACTTGCCACTGCTCTAGGCCAACCATAGCTAAGAATATCGGCAAGAATTAAAAGCCCGGAGCCACATGTCTGGACTAAAGCAGATTTAGGAGGCACAGGCGGTGTCTTTTCAGAGCAGAGGTGCACATGGCCACTTGTTTTGGAACCTAAAAAGAGTAGCACCGCTTGTCAGAAGTGCTCTGGGCTGTCTGTGCCAACAGCTTGTGTGTGTGCCAGGGTCTGGCTGCTGGCATTTCCAGAGCCCCTTAGAGACTCACGCATAATGCTGACAGAGCAACAGAGGACATTCCATGGTTGGTTGCTGTTTTCTTTGTAGGGTTGGCGGGGTGTCTCTCTCCCCCTCCTTTGTCTCCCTCCTACTTTTGCTCTCTGTCCGCTGTCCACTGTATTCGTTTACAGTGGCTGCAGGTCAAATGTCCATGAAGGGTTTAGGGACAGATGATAAGGTCTGGTAGAAAGAACACTGGATGGGGTCCAGGGAGTCTGAAATCTTGGGCAAATCACTTACTTTTCTATTCTTCATTTTTCAAATGAAGATAGTCCTGCCCCCCGTGTTTTCATGGGGTTGATGAGAAAATTTATGTGCTATTACTTTCTGGATGATAACAATCTGCAGGCTGTGAAGGGGAGGTGTGGTGGCACCAGACCTGGGCCCTGGGGGGCAGGGATTGCTGTGAGAATTAGAACTAAGAATGCACATACCAAGTGGCAATAACAGCAGTGGTCACATTAATGTCCCTTAGGTGACTGAGGATTTCTAACCCTGAGGGACATTGGGTTTATAAACATGGGTTTATAGATGTTGACATTAGCAAAAGGGCCTGCTAAATGCTGATTACAATAACTGATAACAAAAGATAAATATTTAAAATACAGGTAGGTAGGACTTAACTGTGAATGAATGAATGAAAGGTTTTGTTGTTGTTGTTATTGCTTTTGAGACTGGATTTCATTAGGTAGCCTTGGCTAGCCTAGAATTTGCTATGTACCCAGGCTGGCCTTGAGCTCACAAAGATTCTCCTATCTGTCTCCAGAGTGCTGGAGTTTAAGGATGTGTGCCATCATGCCTGGCCATGATCAACTTAAAAAACAAAAAGAAATTCCGAATCCAAAAAGACACCATTCTTCTGTGTCCTCACTCGAAAGCAACCATTTCCTTTACTGTCACCTGCCCTTTTATTTTATGCAGTCTCGTATAGCATAGGCTGGAGATCTCTGATTCTCCTGCTCCACCTCTATGTGCTTGGATGCAGGTGTGCCACCATGGCCTGCTTGTTTTGTGGTTCTTGGATCAAAGCCAGGGCCTTAGAGCATCTAGCCAAGCCCTCTCTCTAACACTGAGCTACCTCATACCAACCCCCCTGCCCCAAACAACAGCAACAAAAGCACCTTTTTTTGGTTGTTTTTTCCTTTTTATTTAATTTATTATTATTTATTTATTTATTTTGAGACAGGGTTTCTCCATAGCTTTAGAACCTGTCATGGATCTTGCTCTGTAGACCAGGCTGGCCTCGAACTCACAGAGATTCACCTGTCTCTGCCCCTGAGTGCTGGATTAAAGGCCTCCATCACCACCGCCCAGCCAAAAGCACTTTTTAATATTTAGTATCACACATACAATAATTTAACAGCCCTTATTATTAACAAGGCTCTCCAATTATCTTAACATATGTATCTTTCCAGTTAGAGCCAAAAAAGACCATTTATTTCTATAGTACACTTTTTCAAAAAATATTTATTTTGTATACAATATTCTGTCTGTGTGTATGACTGCAGGCCAGAAGAGGGCACCAGACCCCGTTACAGATGGTTGTGAGCCACCATGTGGTTGCTGGGAATTGAACTCAGGACCTTTGGAAGAGCAGGCAATGCTCTTAACCTCTGAGCCATCTCTCCAGCTCCTCCCTCTATAGTACACTTTTTTTTTTTTTTTCGAGACAGGGTTTCTCTGTGGCTTTTGGAGCCTGTCCTGGAACTAGCTCTGTAGACCAGGCTGGTCTCGAACTCACAGAGATCCGCCTGCCTCTGCCTCCCGAGTGCTGGGATTAAAGACGTGCACCACCACCGCCCGGATATAGTACACTTTTAAAAAAAGAGTTTGACTGTATTGTCCTGACTATATTTGTTAATAAAAATCCTCTCTGCCGGTGCACAGAAATCCAATCAGGCCAAATCAAACCAAATTAAAATGCCCATGTTTTAATAAATACAGCACTCTCGGGTGGCTGAGATCATGGCAGGGGAGACAGAAAACCGGGGAGCACATGCTAAACCTGGGACCGTGTATTCCTCCTCTGGGCATCCACTTAAATACCCTGTGGGAGTGGTCCTGACTCTCCCCTGGGGAGGGGTCAGGACCTGGCATGCTGGGATTTGTAGTTTAGACCAATGCAACTCCCAGGCCAGGGGGTCTGGGATGGATGCCAGGGACTGGGGTGACACTCCCAACTTAACATATTGTTAAGTGTTAGGATTTCAGAACTGAGCAGATTGTGTACTTTTGAAACAATGTCTTTTCTCTGCAAAGTTCCTCTGTTTTGTTCTTTGAAGTGGGCAAGATTAAGTGGCTGTCAACCATGTTCTACTCATACACATCTGACTTTGGGCTTGAAGACTGTCCTGGAAACGTCTCAGAATTGGAGATATTTTCCTATCATATCATTTCTCCCTTTCTTTCCTGGAATTCCTACCTGGTGCCACGTTGAACTTCCAGGATTGTTCTAGAATCAAGCTCCTTTCTGCCTTGTATTCCCCTCTGCATTGTCAGCTGCTCTCCCCTCATTCCCGGTCCTCCCACTGAAGTGTTTAGCTTCTACATCGATACTGTTAGTTCTTAGGAGTTCATGTTTGTTAGTTTTCTTTATGCTTTATGGAAACAGTGTGTTCAGAATTATAAAGCCCTTCTCACTTGTCTGATTTTTTTGTGTTTACTGGATCTATTTTCTCTAGAGTCCTTGCCATGCTGATGGTGTTCTTGTGATAATGCTTTTGACTGTTCTTAATCAATAATGAAAGACTTTTTAAGGGATAGGTCTTAGCTTCCTTTGGAGTTGGCTGTCTGCCCCATAAGCCTCTTCTTCCTAGGAAATTGTTGGACACCTGAGTGGTAGAAGTGGTTTACTTCAGGGCACACGATAGGACCAGCAGGTAGATTGAGGCCCCTCAGATGTCTTATAAAGGAGGCCAAGTTCCTGGGAGAAGTCTTAGACCACTTCTACTTATGGAAAGGACCCCCCCCCCCCATCTACCTGTAGTTCTATAGAACTTCTTCTGTGTGTTACATGGGTAGGGGTAGGAGCTGGCTGGCCAGCAGTGTTAGATCAAGTCCTCCATTACTGTCACTGCCAGGCTGAGAGCCTCCTTGGGGTTTCATAAAGCAGGCTGTGTATCATGTCCACAGGTGCACACCACTGTGTCTCACTTTGGCTCTACTTTCTCTTAGAAACTACCTGAAGGGAAATCTCTTGCTCTCTGATGATCCTTTCCCATAGAGAGAGGGCCTAGCTTATAGTGTACAGGAGTGTGTGTGTGTTTGTGTGTCTGTCTGTCTGTCTGTCTGTCTGTCTGTCTCTCTGTGCCTGTGTGTGTCCACTCAGCACTGTTTAAGGTTCTTGGGATGGATCTATCAGAGATGTTTTAGCCTTTCTCTGGTAGGAGAACACACAGCAGGTACTTAAAATACCATGCTAAGAGGAATAAGAAATCATTTCAGCACAGAGCTAATGTGGCTCCAAACAAGACCTCCCCAAGAAAGTGACATTTAGTGTGGGGTCTGATTAGCCAGACCCAGAGGGCAGGGCAGTTAGGGCAGCAGCGGTGTGTCAGGCTGCCTCCTATTAAACGTGTAAGTGGTGCTGCCTCAGGAAAGGCCTTCTGGTAGGGCACTACAAGATGGCTCAGTAAAGTGCTTGCTTTCCAACTGTGAGGACTTGAGTTCAGATCCCGGAAGTCATACAAAAAACCAGGATGGTGGCCTGTATCCTACTAGCCATAGTAAGAAGGTTACTTAGAAGGAAGGTCAAGGGCTAGCCTGGCTTATGTGGCAAAGTTCAAGCAAATTTACTGAATGTGTCTTTGTGATTCTTGTGGATTGACTGCACTGCTTCCCACGTGACTCATGTTTCTGATTGCAAATTCTGTTTGGAGCTGGGCACTAAGAGGCTCTCTGGTGACGCCTGCATGCTGGGGTGATGGCAGCTTTCATGCCTTTTTCCTGTTCTATAGATGCCCCTTTTATACATAAACAATTATAATTGAAAAGATAATGGCAAGAAACTTTTTTTTCCTTTTTTTTTTGATTTTTCAAGACAATGTTTCTCTATGTAGCCCTGGCCATCCTGGAACTCGCTCTGTAGACCAGTCTGGCCTCGAACTCAGAGATCCACCTGCCTCTGCTTTATCACCCAGCTAAGAAACTCTACTTTCAGATGTAAATCTCAATATTATGTTTCTCAGTCGTCTAAACAAGCAGGGCCTTTGTAGCTCCGTGGCACAGAAAACAAGCTGTAAATGTGACATCTCTCTTACAGAGAACCTGGGTAATTCTCAGCACCCCACTGGCTGACAACCATGCTTAACTCCAGTTCCAGGGGATCCCATGTCTTCATCTGACCTATCCACATAGGCACTAGGCACACACATGGTACACGTGCATGCATGTAGTCAAAATATACGCATAAAATAAAATAAATCTAATAAGAAATAAAGTGGAACATGGTTGAGAAAGACACCCAACATAGATCTCTGGCCTCCACATACATGTATGCACATGCGTAGACACCTACATGAAGATGTAGTCACATACAACACACACAAGGAACTTATTAGGGAAAGTGCTGTTGTGATCCCATCCTCCATTGGGCAGCCAAGGCACAAACCGATTGCCCGAGGTCATCCTCAGTGGGAGGAAGGCAGGGCTGGTAGGACCCCACATTTTTGTTGCTCCCACAGTGTTTTCAGGCTGGTGGTTTTTATTCTACCACAGTTCACCAACTTGTTCCAAAGCCTTCTGATTGGCCGACATCCTCCCATGAAGAGCCTGTTTGCTTGAGTACTGATAAGCATCAGAGTTTTCTGAGAACTAATTAAAATTCCTATTTAGTTACAAAGGACCACAGTCTTCCCCGCTGCCGTAAAGAGCTGTGTCCAGCAGAGTTCCATAACTTCCTGTCCCCATGGAAATAACACACACATAGATTGGCTCTCCCGCTTTGGGTAGAAGCAGTTAAAACCACCCAGCATTTTTGGTAACAAAGCCAATAAGCCCACCCCTTGACTTGATGGACTGGTTGGTGTGTTCCCTTTATCAGGCTGGGTGGGATGTCTGTTTTAAGAATAGCATTGGCACATGTGTGCATTCATTCTGACTTAGTCAGGAGCTAAGAGCCATGGTTTCTAATTCTGGCCCTTTTGTTTTTGAGCTCTGTGACTTTAGGCATATCACATAACTTCTCTGCTTCATCTTCTTATTGAGGGAAGAATATAATAATAATTCTTCTAGGGGTGTCGTGAGAATCAAAATAGATGATGTACAACAGTCTGCCCAGTATTCAGTCTGTACTGTCTGCTGTTTTGGTCTTCTTGCAAGGATCACTTCTCAGGATTCTAAAATGAAGCTGCTAGCATCCCATTTTACAGTTAGGAAAACAGACACACATGCACAGAGAGAGAGACAGAGAGTGTTATGTAGGGCTCAGACCCTGCTGATCCTGATTCTGACTACTGACGCTGCTCACAGTCTCTGCCCAGGTCTCCTTGCTTCTCACAGGGAAGAGTAGAGAGGTTTCCCCATTTCCCTGACAGAGTACTCTGCGATGCAACGTTCTTGTTATCTAGCCTGACCATTGCTGGGTTTGTCCCTAAGGACAGTTACATTCTCGTACTTGTTTATCTTATCTAGTAGTTTATGTTGTCTCTCTTTATGTCCCCCGGGACGCCTTCAGTGAATTCTTTTGAATTTTCTCCCAGAGAAATGTCTTGGCTCTCTCTTCTGTGAGGGCTCAGGAGCCCACAAATCCAGGCAGGCATCTTGAATCTATGGAAGAAGGGGTTTCTTTTTGCTCAGGCGTGTGGCTGGTAGCCTGGAGTAAAATGATCCAAGATACATTTGGTAATAAGCTCTACACACACTGCCTTACAATGGGATTTCAGGCAGGAAAGAAACCCATGTATCATTTCACTGATGAAACGAAGGTCCAGTGACTTGCTTGAGCCAGGGTCAAGACCTGAAGCCAGTTCTCCAGCGCGTCCTAGCCTGTCCTGTCGGTGTGCATAGGACATAAGGACATACATACTGTGCCTAGCATGTTCCTAGAAAGCTGGAGAAATAAAAGACTCGGAGGACTGGGCAGAGAGGCAGAGATGGAGGAGGCATAGAGAGGTTTCCTGCCTAATTTAGCACATTACACACCGAAGAAATGGATGGGAGCACGCAGAGCGCAGGCAGCCACAGTCTTCCCCAGTGACTAAATGCCTGGAGGCCTGGGACTGACCAGCCACATAGGAAGCCTTTTGTCACTGAGGCCTCGGTGTTGAAAATTGAAGGAAGGATGTTTGACAAATGTGACGGGCCTGGGATGAAGTTACAGCCTCCTGGCTCATTGTCCAAAGGAAATAGATCTCTCCCGTGGACAGAGATGGAAACTGAGCAAGTGGGTTGAGTGGTTGACATCATCAGGCCGAGAATTGGATTACAACAAATGGGGACTTACTTGGCCTGAGACGAGGGAAACACCCTCTAAAACCTCGAAGTGCTTTTCATTTAGGAGACAGAAAGAGAAAGGGCAGGAACGAGCTGCCTGCTGCTCTCTGCACGGCCCTCCTTGAACCCTGGCTTCTTACCTTCCGTTCTGACCAGGACCTCTGCCCGTGGAGGAGACTTGGCCCCTGTGAGTACCACTGCACTGCTTGTCTACCCCAGCCCAGCCTGCCGCCCACAAAAGGTCTGTTTCTGTGATGCATGGATACTTGCTCCAGACATTTCTGCTTTCTCCGTAGCTGTCGAGGGCACAGAGTGGGGGCCTCATTCTCACAGGTAGGCTCCGTCCGCACTGGAGACTCTCTCACCATGTAGCTTCAGAGACTCCACAGCCTTCAGGGCACCTCCTTGCCCATATAAAGGCTGAAAAGCCAAGTCTGACTCTAGAAATTACTATCTGTAAAATTTTAATAGTTTTATAATTACAAAGGTTTTTTAAAATTCCAATTTAAAAAGTTTTACAAATTCTTAAAAGACATATCTCACACATATAAAATTGGTATATTAAAACTCCTAATCCTCCTGCTTCCACCTCTCAAGTGCTGGTTGTATGTTAAATTTCGGATACCAACTTGTTTAGGTTCACAAAGGCATTCCCGTATGCTGTAGCAATTGTGTGGAGAGCTCCAGGCTCAGGAGTGATCTTGGACTTTGACTCTGTGCTCTCTTCCTCGACCATATAAACCCTTACGTTTTCCTTCTCTTGGAGCCTGTTTTCAGGTTTTTAAACAAGGCAGGTCACTCTGCAGAGAGGAAGGAAGGGGCCCTTGTTACCTCTAGGTCCCTCTTTGGGTCTCAACTGAGGTCCTCAGGTGACTAGAGATGGCTTATGGCATGCTGTGGCCCATCTTCCCAATTATCAGATTAAATAGATTTGCTATTTGAAAATGACTATATTGTTTTGTGTATGAGTGTTTTGCCTGCATGTCTACTCAGTATCTGCCTGTACCACTTTCGTGCCTAGTGTCTGCAGAGGCCAGAAGTAGAGTTACAGACAGTTTTGAGCCTCACAGGTTAAATACATTTGAGAAGTTATAACTAAAATGGAAATGTCTAGCCTTGGGAAGCAAAACCAGTGATAGAATAGGTGTAGCTCAGCGTGGAGCACTTGTTACCGTGTACATGATCTCCCAGGCTTCCATCCCCATCACCACAAAAACATAAAGTCACCGTGTAATAAAGAGCCATCCAAGGAAAGCATGTGATCTTCACAAGTGTTTGATAGATTTGGACCTGGTTTGTATCTAAATGAAGGGACAAAACCAGGTGATTGTATGTATGTTTCTTTTCTTCTGAGGCTGACCATTATAGCTTTTGAAGCAAAGTGTCCTAGGTTTTTGGTATTTCAAAATGGCTAAAAACTGGCTGAGTGGGAAAATCAAGAGGACCCTGGGCAGGAGACGTGGCTCAGTGAGTAAAGAGTCCTTGCTTGTGTAAGCACAAGGACCTGAGTTCAGATCCCTAGCTTATATGAAAAAGTCAGGTTTAATGGCACTTACGTCAGAACCCTTGGAGGCAAGAGGGCATTGATAGGATCCTCTGGAACAGGAGTTAAAGGTGTTTGTGAACTACTTGGGAACTGGGAACCAAGTCTGGGTCCTCTGGAAGAGGAGTAAGTGCTCTTAACTGCTTGAGACATCTTGAGACATCTTTCCAGCCTCACAATTCCATTCCAGCGTAAAACCTGCCACCCTAGGTCTTCATTTGGCAAGAGAGATGAGAGATGGAGGGGAAATTCCCTGTTCTTGCCTCCCAGCCTTTTCTTTTCATTTGGCGTCTCTGCTGCTGCAGGGAAGGATGTCCACAGCTGGGATGCAGACAAAAGCAAAAGTCAGTTGTTGTTCCGGTCTTGTTAGTTCTTTATCTTCAGGGCCATCAGAGACCCTAATCCCCAGGAGGATGTGTTGTTTAGAAATTGTTTAAAGTACGGTAGGGGTTAAAGGGAGAGTTCTCCCAGCAGCTGGGCATATCTTAAAACTGCAGACTTCCCACTGGCTGTGCCATACAAGCTGGACTCTACCCTGTAGCAAGGGCATTGGGAGGCCTTTCTTCAATGCCTCAGCCCTCAACGTGGGCCCTAGAGCTGGGGACTCTGGATAGGGATCATCCCTCTTTCTCAGGAAGTAATGAGGCCATGATGCTTTGAAAGGTTGGGACTAGGGGTACCCGGTCTCTGCCAGGAAGCAGGATGGAAAGTGGTGAGTGGCATGTCTTCTTCATGTGCAAGGTGAGCATGGCTTTACTTTCTTGTTTGTGCTATCAGAGAGCCATTACAGGGCTTTTGCTGATACGCACCACTCTGGTGGTGAGTTTAGGGCATCTCGGGAATAGGAAGAGAGTTCTGTGTTGAGCTCCTGTGTGGGTTCCTGTCTTCTTCGAGTGTGTGTTACATGCAAGGCTAGAGCATCTCAGCTGATTCCTTTTCATCCTCGCAGCACTGATGCAGGGGTTTTTCCATCTTCCAGAAAGAGCTACAGAGATGGGGAGCGACTTGCTCAGATTCTCACCTCTTGCAGGTGATAGAGTGCTGAATGAGAGTAGTCTGTCCCTGCCCCGGAGCTGCCGTCCCATCCATATCACCTCCCTGGGGCTCAGTTTCTCTGTCTGCTCGAGGAGGGGTATTGTACCAAAGTCAGAAGGCAGAGTGGTGTTTTATTCTAAACCCACGGCTTAGGCCATGGGCGTAGGTTTGTTACCTTTTCCCACTTAGTTTGCTATACATTGTAGTCTGCTGTCTGTTCCTGGCCCTTCACCACTGTGGGCTTCTGTGATCCCTGGACTTGGTGTGTCTCTACTTGCTTTCAATCTTGAGTTTGGTGGGAAGGCAATAGAGCATACTTCACTCCTTAGCGCAGATGCCCTGGGCAGACCTCATTCCTCCACGAGAACCTGTCAGCCTTCAGGCAAAGCTGGGAGCACACCCAAACCTACCCCACAGGGTGTCGTGGGGGTGGATGAAATACAGTAAATTAGCACCTGTAGATTGGTACCAAACTCTCCAGCTGGGCATGGTAATTCACACTTGTAATCTCTGCACTTGTAAAGCTAAAGCAAGAGGATCGCTGTGCTATAATTTTAGGCTATCCTTAGCCTCAAACCTATGTAGAGTTAGTTCCAAGCCAGCGCCACCACAGTCACCATCACCAAAATGACAAAACCAACAAAATAAAACGGAAGTGCATGTGCTAGACTGCTGCTTTACTACACGTAGGAGGATGTTAGTGGACTTGTAGGATAGTGTTTATGTCAGGCTCCCCAGTACTGCCTCTTGGCTCTACAAACCAGGCTTCGGGGCTGCTTTCTGTCACCTGGACACCTAATTCTGACCTTCAAGTCAGTTATCAGCACAGAGGCAGGAAGGAAGTGGTGGGGGGTGCTCCTGCCTGGGAGCAGAGATCCCTGGCCTGGCAGCCGCGCCTGTAAGAAGTTGAGCCTACCTACTCTGCGCAGCTGAGCTCAGGTGCCCGACATGATTGCTAAGCACAGTCAGAGGTGGAAACTCTTGCAAACAGTTATTACTCAAGGCTCACGGCTGTGCTTACCACCTCCTGGAAACCCTTCAGCGGTACTTAGGACAGTGGCCTTGCTCCCTCTAAATGCCCTGGCTTCCCTGGGAGTTGCACTGGCTGTGAGGCTAGCAGATTGTGAATGGCAGATTAGAACATAGTGCTCAATGGAGCCAGCAGTCCCAAATGTAAGAGAAGCTTCGCTGGTGTTTGAAGAAATTCCTGCTTCCATTTGGCTCTTTAGGACCAGATAATGGACCTTTGGAGCCCCCAGAGAAAGGACACACTTGTGAGAGCTCTAGGTCAGCTCTGGGCAGTGCCTTCGAGTGGTCCCTCTAGTAACTCTGTAAATGTGTGTTGAGGGGCTCAAAGAATTTGAATCCGCTGGGAAAGACCAAAGACAAAGACTCAATTCAGATTTAGACTAAATGAATCTATTCTTACTGCAGGCAGAAGGACAACAGCCTTAGAGCCAAATCAGGTGCTTGTGTGCCAAAAGGGCTAAGGAAGGGTTTATAAAGGTGGACATCACAGTTTCCTCATGCTCTGTGGAACCCACATCTGGAGGAGGAGAAGGCTTCCTTCCCCTCAGTTGTTTGTCATCCCCCCCCCCCTTTGTACAGTGATAAAGAGACCTTCATCCCAGACCCAGAGCCGTGAGTACCAAAGCCAGAGCAAACTGCTTAGTTACTTCTTATCTCACCTGGCTAGCACCTGCAGGCCACTAGGATCCCACAGGCATTTCAGGACAAAGGTCAACAGCTTTTATGGGTACCTGGTGCTGGGTTAGGTTTCTTAGCCATCATAGGCGGTACCAGACCACCCAGGGAAAAAAAGAAGTATCCTTAATGACTGGGATGGAGTGGTTCCTCCCACCCCCAGGCAGTTTAGGTTAGGGCTGGCTGTCACAGTCCTGCAATACTGAGCACTGGGCTAGAGGGATCCGTGATTACAGACCCAGCTTTAGTTGTTTTCTCTTTCTTCTCACCCCTCTTCTTTTTTTTTTAATGTATAGCCCAGGCTGGCCTCGAACTCGTGATCCTCCTGCCTCTGCCTCCTTCAGCAAATCCTACCGGTGTACGCCACCACAACCGGCACCCCTCTTCTTTTTGAGACAGAATCTTTTCAGCTGGCTCAAACTCACTGATAGCTGAAACTGGCCTTTACTAATCTTTCCTCTCCCTCTTTCCTCTCCCTCTTCCTCCCTCGTGCTTGAAATTATAGTATGGTAGCTTATGCTACCAGACCCTGCTCAAAATCCACACAATTCCTGGGCTGTTGCTGTTGTTTGGTTGGTTGATTTTGTTTGTTTGTATTGTTTTTTTTTTAAATGAAGCATTGATATTTAAACCAAGTTCTTGTCAGGCAAGCACTCCACCACAGGACTACTTCCTAGGCCCTGTGATTAAGGGAAGACAGCAGGGGAGTGAGCAGTTGCTGTGGCCTGTGCCAAATGGTCCAAGTGAAATATGTGGAGGGGTTGTGCGCACTGGGCCATGGATCCCTGCAGAGGCTTGAGCTCCAGCTGCTCTGAGCCCACACCCTCTCCAGTTCCTGTGCCGGCAGCTTTGCAGCTCTTGTGATGGGAACAGCTGGCAGCAGCTGCTGCAGCCAAGGCATGCGCTCCTTCACCTTCCTGTCCCCTGTGCTTCAAAGGAATAGAAGGAACTCTTCCACACAATACATGGATGGCCCAGGACTGGGAACCCCAACTATAGGGATGGGTGACTTGGAATCTCAAGTCACCAGTGGATTTTCTGTTGGTTTGTGTTTATAGTGTTTATTGTGATGTTCTTCCTTCCCCAGTTACAAACTTCGAACATACTCAAGGAAGGAAAACTAGATGGTGCAGGAAAATATTTAAATCACCACTCGTGGTTCCACTCCATGGTTTCGTTCCGTGTTTCTACTCCGTGGTGTCTAAGTTCCCCTTTAACCTCCTCTCCTCACACTGTCATGTTTCTCCCTGGGCCTAGTGTCCTGTGCATGTGTGTATCTTGGAGGCATGCATGTTCTGGTATTGTTCACATACAGGCAGAAATACCATCTGAGTGGGTAGGGGCTGCCACCTCCATTTGTCCTGCCCTGCTGGTTAAAATCTGGGTAATAGGCTCTTGAATGGTGCTGTGCTGAGAATATGAAGGGGGTAAGACTTAAATTTTTAGTTATTTTAATTTGTTTTGAGACCGAGTCTCACTGTGTAGCCCTGGCTGGCCTGGAATTTGATGTGGTGGTGCACACCTTTAATCCCAGCGCCGGGGGGCGGGGGGCAGGTGGATCTCAGTGAGTTTGAGGCCAATCTGGTCTACAGAGTGAGCTCCAGGATAGCCAGGACTGTTTCACAGAGAAACCCTGTCTCAACCCTGCCCCCCCCCCCCCAAGACCCTGTTTACACACACACACACACACACACACACACACAAACGTTGTCATGTGTTCCAAGAGAGGCCCAAGAGTGACGGCAAGCCTGGGAAGGCAGGAGCTGCAGTGTTGAGGCCTCCCTTTCAGTTCATGTTGATAACACTTTCATGTGGTCAGCCAGTATTCATTCATTGCCTGCACTGGGCATGGTGAGAGAGGAATGGTGTAAGAGAAAACAGGAGTGGCCCTTCTCAAATTCATTCACCCAGAGCAAGAATAGGTGTTCGGACTGCTTGAACACACTGAGATACAGGAGAGCGCAGGGCCAGGGCTTCCTCAAAGAGGTGGTGTTTAAATGGCCGCAGAAGGCATTGCTGCGGAGAGCCGAGGTTAAGGCATGTCATGGAGCCTGAAGACCAACCCAGGCAGGGAGAGGAGCACCCGAGCAAGACGATTAGAGGCGGGAAGCCTGTAGAATGTTAGGGAAGCTGAACGAAGGCTGGTGTAGGCAAAGCATAGGGAGGGGAACGAGACTGCTGAAGTTTACAGCACAGCGGGGTCTGAACATGGGGCCTGCTATATGTGGCTGCTGCCATGGAGAAGCATGGAGGGCAGAGGTTGAGTGCAGTGAGGGGGATATGTGAAGATGGGAGGTGTCATTGCTATTTCATTGACATCTTTATTATCAATTAAGAAAAAGTTAGAAGCAAAACCCTGAAGCAGAGGGGAGAAGAGGCCCTCCAGGGAACTCTGAAAGGTTGATGCAGTTAGGCAGTTCCCTTGGCAACTATGGTGAGCACTTGGCATCTTTCACTCTTAATTTCTATCATTTCCTCTGCTTTATCCTCTGTCTAAATGATTCAAACAGGGCTGGAGTGATGGCTCAGTGGTTAAGTCTGATCTTCCAGAGGTCCCGAGTTCAATTCCCAGCAATGATATAGTGGCTCACAAACATCTGTAAAGAGATCTGATGCCCTCTTCTGGCACGCAAACAGACATGCAGACAGAACACTGTATACATAATAAATAAAATCTTTAAAAAAATGATTCAAACAGTATTCACATTTTTCACTCTTATCTGGGTTCCTGGTCTTGTGGGATATGGAAGCCAGAGCATCTGCTGGGAGCAGCCAGTGAGCAGATGCGATGGTCTGAAGCATCCTCTTCCCAGAGGCCAGCTACTCCCAGGGCTGGATGAAATGGGCTTCCCAGAGGGAGGGAGTTTATTTTGTAGACTTTATTTATTGAGTAGACAGGCTCTCACTTTGTAGCCTTGCTGACCCTAAGTTCACAGAAATCTGCATGGCAACACAGAGCACTCCAGCTAGGCAGGAGCATGTCTCAAAAAACCAAAACACAACAGTGGAATGGAAGCCCTTTTCTGTTTTGGTCCTTACCACCACCACTCCACACCTGCCCCAAAGAGTAAGAACAAATGCGTCTTACTGTTCCATGTAGGTGTGTAGTAGCTGTGTGCATCACATACCTCTCACCTCACACTGAGGAGGAGATTGGAGGGCCAGTTGGAACTACATAGGAAGATTGTGCCCACAAAAGAGCAGCAGTAATATATGCAATTTCACAATTTTTTTTCTTCCTGCTATCCTGGAAGTAGCTCTGTAAACCAGACTGGCCTCAAACTCACAGAGATCTGTCTGCCTCTGCCTTCTGAGTACTGGGATTAAAGGCGTGAGCCATCGTTGCCAGGCTACAATATTCTTTTAAGCAATTAAACATAAACTTCTTTCCATGTCAGTTCTTTATACTTTGAAATGGCTGTGTGGTGTTTCGGCATACTGATACCCAGGAAAATAACTCCATCCCATACAGACAGTTAACTCCACACAGTAGCTTTTACTTGTTGGAATGTATCTCTGGACCTATTCCTGACCTCTGGGTTCACACAAAGGTGCTCATTCCATGTTAACAGATAGTGCAAGCTTGTCTTCCCAAAGGCTGCTCCAGTTTCTAGCCAGAGCGTGCCTGACTCTAATCTTGTTTTCTTTTCTTCTGGTTTCTAGACTTCCACACTGATTAATCAAGAGTGAAAAACCTGAAGCAATGCAAGCAGGAAGAAGAAATTAAACTAGGTGGGTAGCTGTGCAGTTCACACTTCTGTGCCGTCACATCCCGAGTTTGCCTACACGTCTTCTCTCTTTTTCTTGCTTGAAAGAAAGTCCATAGGTTCTAAATGAAGTTTGAGGGGAATTTTGGTCGCCTAAAAAAAAGGCAGGGTGGCTCTTAGTAGCAGTTACATAATGGCATGCTGCAGTGTCATAGGCCTGACTCCCATCCAGTCGGTGTCTTCACAGCATTGGAAAGACAACTTCCTTCCAGTGCCTTAGCAGGTTTCTTCAGCCATATACCCAAACAGATGGAGTCATCCATAGCTGGGTAGCAGCTTTAGGTATGACGCCAACTTTCCCTGCATGTGTCTGTTAGAAAGAGATGTTCACAGCACCCAGGGCTTGGTATGGGAATTGTCACTTTAAGACTTTGTTAGAATTACCAAAACAAGCAAAGCCCAGCCCAAAGAAATGGGCACAGCCAGCAGTCTTGTGAGGAGGGATGGGGCAGGCACCTTCCACTTGGAAACAAAGTGCATAAACAGTGTGAACATGTTGCTTGGAAGTGTGCTTCCTAGGTTCAGTGGTCATAGTTTTATGATAGCCAAGTGTAGTAATAAGGGCGGCGGGGCTGCGTCCCCAACACCCCAGCCACCTGCTAGCTTATGCCCCGAAATAACAACACACAAACTGTATTCATTTAAACACTGCTTGGCCCATTAGCTTTAGCCCTTACTGGCTAATTCTGATATCCCGATCAACCCATCTCTAATAAACTGTAGCACCGGTCTTACCGGGAAAGATGCTAGCCTATGTCCATCCTGGGTTGGAGCTTCATCGTGTGTGCCTCAGAGAGCAGAGCTCTCACGTCCACCCTGGAGACGGGAGCATGGTGTCTCTCCTGAGGCGTCTGCTCCCGAGAGGAGAGCTGTTGAGTCTGAGCTCACTTCCTCTTCCTCCCAGCGTTCTGTTCTGTTTACTCCTCCCACCTATCTTCTAACCAATGAGGGCCAAGCAGTTTCTTTTTATTTAACCAATGACCTTCCTCCATCAGCCAAGGATTCTGGCATATAAGTACATGGTCTAAACCAGGTGGCATGACTGTTGGCTTCTCTTTCTTTCTCTCTCTCTCTCTCTTTCTTTTTTTCTTTCTTTCTTCCTTCCTTCCTTCCTTCCTTCCTTCCTTCCTTCCTTCCTTCCTTCCTTCCTTCCTTCCTTCCCCCCCCTCCTCCTCCTTCTTTTCAGTTAAACTAGTATTTGTACTTAATCTGTTGTCTTCCTTGGTACTTCCAGGTGGTGTTTACTGAAGCCCTGTGCTCTCCCCTTTGATGCTGCCAGTCTCACATAGCAGGGAAGATGTGTAACCCAGAGGTCATATATCTATCTTCTAAAAGTTAACTCAGCTCATATCTGTCTTTAATCAAGGATGGCTGGGGTGTTAGGTTCTCAGTTTGCAGAGAGATGCTTTGACCTTGTAAATAGAGCTACGGGTTGTAAAGCAGAGTAACCCACTGTTAATAGTTAATCCTCAAGCTGCTGAGGAGGCTGCTGACAGACTGTTGTCATTCTCCTAGCTTACAACTTTATATTTATTTATTTCTATATTCATGTTTCTGGGATCTACATTTTTATATTCTTATTCTTGTACCCTTCAGTATGTACATATGAATCTATATGCACACAAAAACGTACATAACATCACACTGAACCTCTGAAACTGTAAGTGAGCTACTCCTTAAAAGAGTTGCCATTGTCATGGTGTTTCTTCACAGTAATAGAAACCCAAACTAAGACAACATTGTAAGTATCAAGCTATGCCCATGACTTAAGGTCCCGTTCCCCCCCCCCCCCCCCAAAAGCCTAGCAGTGTCAAGGCGCACAGGGCTCTGGCCCTTAGTGTTCCAAAAGCAGCTGGAACAGACGCTAGCCCTCCTAAACAGGATTTTGTAGGAAAAAAAAATCCTGGGAACTGACAGCTGCATCCAAGCCACTGCAAACATATGCATCTAGGGGATTCCCAGAGGCCCTAAGTCAGGAGAGGGCACAAGCCTGGTCTCCTGGGAAGCAGCTGGCAGGCAGGGTGTACAGGATTTGCTGATAGCAGCTGGAGAGCTCTGTTCTCATGACAGCTTCCCACTAGAGACCTTGGCTCTACTAGCAGGGAAAATCTCAGCAGGGGGCTAGAGGCAGGGAAGGGCTGGAATCCCCGAAATTCTGGAACTACTAGAAAGTAGAAGAGGACCAAGGCTGTGGATTCTGCCCTGGTTACTAGGAGAAGTGCTGAGAGGAGATGGGGGGGGGGGCGCCATGCACTGTGGATGAGAAACTGAGTCACAAACTCTTCCAACTACCACGTGATGCCAGGGGACTGAATCAGAGCTCATCTCTGAGCATTGGGTTCTTCATCTGTGAAAACGGTGCCACTTTCTCCAGATCCTTTCTTTCTGCAAGCTGGAGAAGCAGGGAGCAGGAGTCCAGGGTGAGAGCTGGCAGCTGTCTCTAAGGAGAGTTCAAATGCTGCCCTCCTCCTCAGTTAGTGGAGACTCTGGACCTCTTCGCACCCCAGTTCTTCCCCTGTGAACGCAGTAACAACTTTCCCACAGGACTGGACTAGAACTGAACTACTAAGTGCACAGCACTTGGCTCCATCAAGATGTTCAAGGCAGGAGTCACTGTTATCAAAGAAGTGAAGTAAAAATCCACAAAGTAGCTTTCATGTAGTTGAAAGAAAAAAATGGTATAGAGCTTAAAAAAAAAAAACTAGAGTGAAATCTTGGTTGTGCCATTTTTTGGCTTATGAATGTTGGCCAGATGCTGTGACTTCTAGAAGCCGAGGTTCCCCATGCTCAGTAAACCTGGATAATAATGTGAGCTGCTGAGTCAGACACTGGGAAGAACATGTGGTCCGTGCTACATTCGTATTCTGTGCTAATGTGTAAAGCACACTCTAGATGGCACAGCAGCTCAACAGGGTTCAATGATGGCTTCCAATCAACCAGATAGATGGTGGTAAAATTTAAAAGTAAACGTTACCTATAAGAATGAGTGCTTTCTTAAGCAGAAACTTTCCTCAAACCCCAAGGGAATGGAGACCTTGATCCAAATGCCTGACCTTGGGAAAAGGACTTCTGGAGAGCAGATAATATAATTTCTTAGCCTTACTATATTGACCGTTTCCCCTCATAACGCTCCCAAAAGGGATGATCCTGATGTCTTACTCTTTTTCTATTACATTGTACCATTCTGATTTCTCTCTATTTATTAGCTGAACTTTTGATCTTAATGGCCTCTGGCTCTGGATCTGAATTGTAGGCATTTCATCCTTGGGATTAGGGGTATCTAGTAAATCTCTAACTTTCCTGTTCTTGCTGTAATTAGGAGGGCACAATGGAATTCCTGGTTCCACAGTGGCAGGGATTTTTTCCACAGAATTATTTTGTTTAGAGAAGCTACCATTGTACACATTTCATCCTTTACCAAAGCCCACACAAAATTTCCCAAAGGGAAAGGCATTAATACTGAGGATCATTAAAAGTGAAAGTAAAAAGCTTTGGAGAAGTGTGGTTTGCAATGTTGAAATGCTAGAACTTCATCTAGCAGCAGTGGTCACCATGTGGTACATGTCACATCATGAAATACACAGTCTGACTCTTAATTCATTCCACTCAACACCCAAGAGCATGACATTAGTTTACTGGTTTGAGTCCATGGAAAGACCATTCTGAGCACAACATTGATAATGGCAAGAATTGTGTTGGAGTTTAGTATGGTGGCATATACCTTTGAGACCAGCCTAGTCTACATAGGGAATTCCAGGACAGCCAGAGCTACATAATAGAAAGACCCAGTCCCAAACAAAACAAAATAAAATTATGTTGGACTTCAGGTCAGTCTGGCTTCCAATACCAGCGGGACCGTTAAAGGCATCTTGCATGCTGTTGTACTTAATCCTAAGAAAGTTGGTGCTGTCATTTTACACGTGGAGAAACTCGTGCACTGTACAGAGTTTGAGTGACTTACCGTGGATAATATAGCCAGTGAGCCAGTCAGAGGTGTGTGGCCAAAGCATACCTGTTCACCTTCCTTATTTTTAGGGAAAAGACAGAAAAATAAAGAACTGTTTTTCTAGGGCATATAGCCTCTTACACTGTGATACTGAGAGCGTTGCTGTGTTACATCCTGCATGAGAAACCGCATTCACAGGCGTTATCTGAAATCCTGAAAGAAGACTTAGGGCATAGCGCATTAATACACTAGTGTCTACTGGAGAAGGGTTTCTCTCCATCATAATTAGATAGAGTGTTTTCTTTCTCTAGCTTTATGAATTCACATGCCACATAGTTCACCCATTAAAGGGTCTTAGTCAGTGCCCTTCAGTGTTCTCATAGTTGGACACCCATCAGCACAATCAACTGGAGGCATCTCCTTCACCCACAAAGAAACCCTGCCTCCTTTGGGCACCACCCTCTTGTTTTCTCCCCAGCCCTAGGCAACTGCGGATCTACTTTATGTCTCCAGATGAGAGCTCTGACACTTAGAGAGTAATAATGCGAGAATCTTGTGTGCCGTGGGATGTGTCCTTCCCAGAGAATATTAGAGAAATGAAATTTGACTCTAAATGTATTTTATAAATGGCTTTATTAGCTAAGAAGCTCTGAGCATGTCTCTGATCTACATCACTTTGGGATTGATGTAGGCAAGGGGTGGGAGGGTTTTTTATTTTTTAAGATTTATGTGTGTGTGTGCATGCGCATGCACACCTGTGCTCATGCACAGAGACCTGAAGAAGATGCCAGGTGGGTATTCTTTATCATTCCGTCTATTCTTTTTAGCTATAGCTCTCAGCTACCAAGGTGTGTGACATTTTAAAGTTTATATATGCTATCCTAAAGTATTCCTTTTTTTTTTTTTTTTTTTTTTTTTGGTTTTTCGAGACAGGGTTTCTCTGTGGCTTTGGAGCCTGTCCTGGAACTAGCTCTTGTAGACCAGGCTGGTCTCGAGCTCACAGAGATCCGCCTGCCTCTGTCTCCCAAGTGCTGGGATTAAAGGCGTGCGCCACCACCGCCCAGCCCCTAAAGTATTCCTAAACTCTTCCCTCTTACCAGGTGTGTGGGCTTTCATGCTCTCCCATCAGTAAAATGTCTATAAGGGCTATTGTTGTAACAGTGCCCCACCCTGCCTGTCATTTCCAAACCCACTGAGAGGAAGGGTTTGAAAGCACTAACAGTTCTACCAAGTGCCTCAGAGCCTCAGCTCTGAAGAGTTAAGGAATTCTTAGTCTCTCTCACTAGACCATGAACTTCCTCAAGGCCATACGTGTGTCTGGCTGTCTTTGTGTCCATGCGTGCAGTTACAAACTTGGTACACAGTAAGTGGTCAGTCAAGTTTTTGGATGAATGGATGAATATTGTAATGATATTTTCTTGCTTCCTTTCATCCCACACAGTGTATTTTTGGGGTAACTTTGCCACGCTCTTAGAGGGGTTGGAGAGGAAACCTGGGCTGGAGGTGCCCAAGGTTTGCTCTAGTTCTCCACCGTTGCAGAATACATCACCTCGATGCTCTGTAGTGGAGAGGGAAGTTACGAACTTACTTTCTCTCTTGATTTCTGTAGGTCAGGACTTTGGACAGCTTGCCTGCATAATTCTGATTTTTATCTCTCACACATAGCTAGTGGCTAGATTTGCATTAACAAGGGACATGTAGTAGCATCTCCATCGTGCAGCTCAGGCCTCCTCGTGTGGTCACTTCCGGGAACTAGTTTGGGTTCCTCATTAGGTATGGAGGCCTCTGATTTCCTGTATTGCTCAAATACAGAAGATAGGTATCCCAGGAGAGTCAGCTGGATGCTGTAGGAGATGCACTAACTTCCTCCTAGAAATCAGACACCATCGTTCATTTTATGGTAGAAATTAGAGACTGGGTATAGCTCTAGTCTATGAAAGACCCTGAGTGGGATCCCCAGTACAGAAGGAAGAAAAATGGCTCCAGAAATAGCTCATAACTCATCCAAAGGGTTTAAATTAGACCCTCCATTACCTGTTTATATTTTCTTGAATGGTGCTAAAACTTCAACCAAGGACTGTCTATGTACGAGGCTAGTGCCCCATCACTGAGTTACAGCCTTTGCGATGCCCATCCTGTTAGGCAGAGTGTCAGACAACTTGTAGACATGTTGCAGAACAACTACAGAGGGCAGTTTCTCCCTTCGTTCGTACTTGAGACCCATAAGATTAGGGAAACTATGCCCACCTGGCAACAGCAGAGCTGGAGCTTAGCCCAGCCTGGGACTTGGGTGATCCTGCCTGGAAGTGATTTCATTTTCCCTTCCTGCCCCGCCCTTTATAGTAGAGGGGGCTGCTTTTCTCTAGAAGTTTTGCTTTACAGCTGAGCCCTAGCTAAGCTTAGGTATGGCCCAAATGACAGGAGAGCTGGGGAGAAGCGTGCCTAGCCATCGAAAGATTCAGCAAGACTGTTTGCTACTTCATCCCAGTGGCCTCCTTAGAATCACAGATTGACAGATTCCAGCCCCCTGCCTTACATAAGTTACAGCACAGCCCTGCTGGGTAGGGCATAGCTGTTAAAAGGGTGAGGTTTTTAAATTGGTATCCCACATTATTTTTTTCTATTGGCATGGATTTAATAATTTTGAGGCAAATACATACACTCAACCAGCCATCACTGAAAAGACTGAAGAATTTGATCTCCAGCACAAAATCCAATGCAGAGAACTAGGTACTGGCCTATCCTCTTTGAACTAGGGAGACTGATGCGGGAGAAGAAGGTGGAGGCCAGCTTGAGGGACATGATGAGACTCTGACTCAGAACTAGAAACCACAAGTGGGAACCTTCAGCTTAAGTGTGGTTAAGTACAGCTGGTGTTTGTTTTGGCGCACAAAAACATATTGTTGAGCCTTCCCGGTTTCCTGTTCTACTTTTTGAAATTCTTTCTTTGAGGTTAGAGACTGGAGTGACTGGGTGGGTAGGGGATAAAAAAAAAAATGATAGAAAGAAAACAGACACTTAAAAAAATCTTAATCGACACTAGACCTTATTCCAGGTCACTTCCGTGCTCTAGCCTGATTACAGACTGGACTGCTCCACATCTGCCATGTGACCGTGGGTAAGCTACGACCTCTCAGAGCTTCCCCTGTCTTTTGCAAAACAGCCATGATAATGCTTTATTTGTCTTAGACGTGGTTACAGCCCGAGAGAGACCACTGGATCTCTGTTAAAACCTGTTACCAGTGAGCTTTGAGAGTCCCCACAGCCACACTCAAGGCAGTTATTAGCACCCATGTTTCAGAGTTGTCCCTTGGTCAGGCGAGCTGGCCAGTACCATAAGGGGCCACTCTGGGGACAGATACTAGATTTCAGACCCCTAGTTGTGTCCACTGCACTAGCCTCCAGGCACCAGGCCTTCTTGACTTACACAGTGAGAAAGAGGAACCTTGGTGGTTTTGAGCCCTGGGAACCTCAGAGCAGGAACTTTTAAAAACTTGAGGCTAGCTGGGCAGTGGTGGTACACACCTTTAGTACCAGCACTCGAGAGGCAGAGACAGGTGGATATCTGTGAGTTCGAGGCCAGCCTGGTCTACAGAGTGAGTTCCAGGAAGGCTCCAAAGCTACAGGGAAACCCTATCTTGAAAAATGAAAAACAAAACAAGCAGTAACAACAAAAAAGCAAACTTGAGGCTAAAGTGTCACCTGCCTACTTATAGCGCAGTGCACAGGAGGTGAGAGTGGCCAAGAATTCCCAGGCAGACGGAAGCGGCCTGGGAAGGTCCGGAATTACAGTAGGTTTGAGAATTGGAGGCTCCAGTATAGCAGAGCAAAAGTTGGCCATGAGGGCTGGAAAGATGGCTCAGTGGTTAAGAGCATTGCCTGCTCTTCCAAAGGTCCTGAGTTCAATTCCCAGCAACCACATGGTGGCTCACAACCATCTGAAATGAGATATAATGCCCTCTTCTGGCCTGCAGGCAGACACACAGACAATATTGTATACATAATAAAATAAATATTAAAAAAAAAGTTGGCCATGAACGCAGAAATAGTGAAAAGCTGCGCAGAAGGCAAGGTGGGGTCAAAATGGACGTCAGGGCTTGACACGAGAGCCTAGGGTTTGCTGATGTTGACTGGAGCAGAGGAATCACACAGCCCAGTTTCTGTTTCAGGAACAACTCTGGGGCTGCGTGGGAAATTGGCATGCAGCAGTTTGGGGTAAGAGGGCCTCTGCATGACACTCAGCTGGTAGACAGTGACAGTGAAACTGTTCTGCAAGCAGAGGTGATGGAGCCCGGTGACAAGCTGTCGGTGGTTGCAGAGGAGCAGAGGATCAGGAATGGCTCCATACTCTCACTTCCAGCAGCCTATGGAAAGGGGAAGGCTTGAAGGGGGCAGGCTGATGGCTTACCACATGAGGCTTGCTGGTGACAAGGAAGCCCAGTAACATAGAAAGTGGGCAGATTCACACATTCTAAGAGAGTTTGAAGCTCTTTAGGGATCATCAACATAAAATATTTAGGGATTGTCCCTTCCCCTAGGAGCACACAGATCACAGGACTGTGAATTTGGGGGAGAAACTCTAACGTATGGGTCCCAGGAGGAGCAGGAGACCCAGAGGGTGTAGTGTCTGGGCACTCCACCGGAAAAGTCACTAGAGAATTAAGAGATGAACAGGAAGGTGTTCTTGCTCCCGAGCAGTCCAGAATCACTGATGGTCACGGCTGGTCTGGCACCCTACCGCTCCCTCCCATCATACTTCTGATCAAAGCCATGCCCAGGGCTGCTCTCTGCATGGTACTGAGCACTTGGGTCTTGCACTGTATGTGCCCTAGGGCACTCGGGAGCACTTTGATGTCAACCCTGGCAGCCTGTCAGTTCCCAGCTTCCTTAGCAGAGATGGTTTGGAGATTGCTGGTTTAGAGATCCTGGCTTTCCCTTCAGGTACCCGCAGGTCTTTCTAGCTGTAGAGATGCTGGGCAGTTCTGCTGACTGAGAAACCATAAGACCATTTCACACTCCTGTACCCTGTGTCCTCTTTAAAAAAAGAAAAATCTGCTTTCTCTTTCTGTAACTTCTGCAAAATACTTTATTGTTTTAAAAAGGAAAAAAAAAGCAAGACATGACCTTTCAAATGTATTTGGAAAGCAGTTTAGAGTTGTAATGGAATGAGGACTAAGAGCTGCAGATTCAAGCAGACTGTAGCTTTTGGCACAGCCCAGGGCCCATTCAGTTTCCAGAGCCAGGGAGAACAGCAGAGCCCCCAGAGAGATGCTGTCCTGTGGGGACCAGAGTAAACACCTGTGGGAACTTTGGCCTGTGACCTCGAGACCCCAGAATATAAGGGCTTCTTCCTTCTTGCCTGGGTGTTGAAGGTCAGCTGGGTTCCCCGTAAGCATCCAGATCCCACACCTGAGAGCTTCGGTTCTTAGCACCCCGTGGACACAGATGGGCTCTGCCTGGAGTCCTCCTGGGCCACTTTCATTTCGGGTGGGTGGGGCTTTTGTTAGTTTGGTTGGCAGGTTTCTGAGAGAGGGTCTCCCTATGGGGACTCTGTGTATAGACCCGGCTGGCCTTGAGTTTCCGGGAGTCTTCCTGCCTCTCCTTCCCAGGTGCCGGGACTGTAGTCAGGTGTCACTGCACCTGGTGCTCCTTTTTCTTTTTCATGAAACTGCAGAGCCACTTCCCTGACCTTTAACTGAACCACGTGTGCAGCTGGAGAGCCCGCTCCGCTCCTTCCTTACCCCGCTCGATGCCTTTTCTGTGTCAGGTTGTAAATGTCTCCTCTTCAGTGTGTGCCCCATGCCCGGGAAGGTGCCTGGCACAATGAAATGTCCAGGCTGGCAGAGACTCAGCAGTCACACCCCATTATTGTTCAGGGGGGGGCAAAGGAAGCTAGAAGAGGAGTCTGGGAGTCTGCCCCATTATGAGGGCTGCAAGGGTGGAGTCAGACCTTTGCTGCTGTGGTGAGCAGGGCCCTGCCTTTGCTCCTTCCACCCTTGAGCTGAGAACACAGTTCATCACATACTAAACTTGGCCTGACTCAAGTAGAACCGCTCACATGCTGGCCAGGATGGCCTGCTGGTAGAACCCCGATTCCAGCCAGCAGTAAAAGCATGGGAGAAAGGGCTGTAGGGCTTTGGCTGTCTGTGGCAC
The DNA here is from genome assembly GCF_037038515.1 of Microtus pennsylvanicus. Taxonomy (NCBI): domain Eukaryota; kingdom Metazoa; phylum Chordata; class Mammalia; order Rodentia; family Cricetidae; genus Microtus; species Microtus pennsylvanicus. The sequence goes on from NC_134580.1 coordinate 138,660,332, forward strand.
CATCAGGCAGAGCCGACAGAGGAGGGGGTGAAATGTCAGAAGGAAAACGTTCCTGATACCTCAGCCACAGGAGACACCGCAGTGTTTTATTTATTAATTGGCACCTCTCACATCTCATGGAACTTTCCAGCCCCTATAGGCCTGTATTCTCAGTGCTTCTTCACTTCAGCCCAGGAACTTCAGGGTGTTTTGGTTAGTCCCGAGCCATATGTCCCAAGTGGTAAAGTAGGCGCTCTACCACAGCATACTGACAGCCTCTGACATCACTGACGTCGGCAGGACTGTTCAGCTGGCAGGGCAGCGAGCTCTACACTAGGCATTAGGAGCTGTAGATTCTAGACTGTGGGTCTATCACTTTCCTATTGTTACTATACTTATGGTCAGGTCTGTCACCCTGGCTGGTCTGGAATTCTCTATGTAGACCAGGCTAGCCTGAGACACAGAAATCTACCTGCCTCTGCCTCCTGGGACTAAGGGAATATGCCCCTATGATGTAGCATTCTCTTTTGAGCCTCAGCTTTTCCAAGTAGCAAGAGGCTTTTCTAAGTGGGCCCTGGAGTCCCCTCGGTTTTACTCTGCCGTAAGTTTTTTTTTTTTTATATTTATTTGTTTATTTGTTATGTATACAGCTAGCCAGAAGAGGGCACCAGATCTCATTACAGATGGTTTGGAGCCACCATGTGGTTGCTGGGAATTGAACTCAGGACCTTTGGAAGAGCAGGCAATGCTCTTACCCACTGAGCCATCTCTCCAGCCCCAGTTTTTTTTGTTGTTATTTGTTGAGCGTGTACTATGGACCAGGCCCTGTTGTGATCCTGGCTGCATCAGAGCTGTCACTCTGCTGGAGAAAGCCCCACAGCCCCACATGTTGGTGACCGTTTATTGAGAACGTCCTTTCATGTCAGCGGATGTGAATGGATCAGTGTGTGTGCCTGATTTTTTTAAGGTAGGGTCTCGTGTGGTCCAGATTGTCTTTGAGCTTACTGTATAGTCAGGAGTGACCTTAAACTTCTCATCCCCCTGCCCTGCCTCCCGAGTGCTAGGACTGGAGACATGCACAGCCACACTCAGCTCTGTGTCACTCATTATAATCATTGAACCTTTCTGAGCCAGGTGTGATGTGACCATGAGCCAGACTATTTTTCTGAGTGTCCCTCATGCTAGCAGAGGATGCAGGACCTGAGGGTGTGCCAGAGGTAGAGGTGTAGGGAGTGAATGCCAGAAAGACAGCCCTGCCTGCCATAAGCCAGCGTGTGTAGACGAAGTGCAGATTAGGAGAGGAGGTGGGGTGTGGGCCTTTGCATAGCTACTGGCACAGGTAACCCATGTTGCCCAGGCGAAAGAATAAACGAGAGGCCTGAGAAGGACCAGACTGTTGCTGTTCCTTCTGGTATCACCCAGGTGTCCGCATCTCTCAGCATGAGAGAGTTGATGCCCAGCAAGTGGACGGCTGTGTCATGGGATGGAGAGATGCGCAGAGTGACAAGAGGAAGCAGAAGAGCGTGAACGACAGCATGGGAGCATCAGTCGTTCAGGTGCTGGCCTAGAAGAGAGAGAAAGTGCGCTCTGAGAAGTTGAAAGAAGGCGATTCACTCCCCAGCGTCAGTTTTTCTCAACTCTCAAGTGGAGTGTAGAGGCGGCCTCTGCACAGGTGCTGCTGTGACCCAGCCTGGCCGCTCAGGGGCAGGGTGCAGGCTGTTAACAGTTCATTATTTATTCAGTATGAAGTACCCAGTGCCTGCAGGTATGGGAAAGCCCTTCAGGGCACACTGGGAAACAAAAGAAAAGACTGTGCTTGCCCTTGTGGGAGGGAGGATCTAAAAGAATGACTTGTGGTCTTTAAAATCTTGTGTGTGCAGCCCAAACTCATGAAACACGCGGCTGAGGGTGGTTCAGGCTCAGGTATTTTGTTTTAGCTGCACAAGATGGGTTAAAATGGGAATAGAAATAAAACAGTCTGTGGAGGAGAAGTGGGCAGGACCTAGGACAGTGAAAAAGCACAGAGCCTTTGATGTGACTTTTCTGCTTTTAAGGAAACAGGCTCCAGGTCTTGGGGGTGGGGAGGAATTAAAACAGTTCACAGCAGTGACCGCAGAGGATCGTGCAGCTGCTAACGGCAGCTGAGGGCTGGGAGGACTTTGGATATATTTTTAGTGTCTTGATATAATCGTTGTACAGGGTTTCAGGGTAATTTGGACTTGTTTCTAAGACATATGCTTGAATGAAGAAAAGCAAGATGAAAGATAAAGTTTTGAGCAGTCATGATATTTCAAGCCTGTAATCCTCGCATCTGGGAGGCTGGGAGCTGGAGGCCCACCTGGGGTTTTATAGTCAGTTCCTGCCCAGCCTGGTCTCAGAGCCTTCCTCCAAAAGAAAACAAAAGATGACCAGCAAATTGGCTTAGTGAGTAAAGGCTCTCGCCTCACAAGCCTGGCCACTGAACACCAGACACAGGGAAAGAGGTCCACAAATATGTCCCCTGATTTCCATATGGGCATTGTGGCTCCCACACACCTACACACTTCATGTCACATGCACGCATTAAAGATATAAAAAGTAAATGAAAATTTTGCGTACAAAAATTTTAAGGGAAAACTAAGGGAAGGCTTTTGTGTATGACCCAGACATTTCTGAAGGAACCAAGATACACTGTGCAAGGTGGGATGCCAATTCTTACATCTTTCCATTTGCACCTTGTGAGTTTTATTTCTCTTGCACAGATATCTTAAAGCTTGATAATTTATGGGCTGGGTTGTAGTTCAGTGGTAGAACACTTGCCTAGCATGCAGAAGGCCTTGGGTCACATGTCCAGCGTTAATAATAATTAATAATAAAAACATAACTATTCCCCTAAAGAAGATTTAGAAAGGTGGCTGGAGAGATGGCTCAGAGGAATAGAGCACTGGCTGCTCTTCCAGAGGGTCTGAGTTCTATTTCCAGCAACCACATGGTGGCTCACAACCATCTGTAATAAGATCTGGTGTCCTCTTCTGTACTGCAGGATACATGAAGGAAGAAACCTATATACATAATAAATAATTTTTTTTTTTTAAAAAAAGAAGATTTAGAAAGTAAGGCAGGTGTGGTGACTCCTGTAATCGCAGCAGCTGGGAAACAGACACAGGGAGATCAGGAGTTTAAGGCCAGCTGTGGCTTCATGGGTAATTCAAGGCCAGCTTGGGCTACATGAGACTTTGTCTCAAAGAGGTAGAGAAAATATAGAATACTTTAAAAATCACTCATAATTTAAATGTTTGTATATGTGTTTATATGGTCTTATTTCGCTTAACAGTGTACGTGAACATTTCCTCATGTTTGTCTGTCTGTTGAGACAGGATCTTGCTATGTAGCCCAGGCTAGCTGGACCTGAGATCATCCTCCCTCAGCCCCTCTGGTAGCTATGATTCCAGGCTTTACCTATGCCACAACAGGATGAAGAATATAGATGTGGAAGAAAAGTGAACTTGGGTGTTTGTGTGTGAGCTGAAAACTCCTTGGAGCTGTGTTTGGAATCACTGTTCCCTGTGGGACGGGGACGGATGCTTTCCAGGATTGGGCTTGGGGCTTGGCAGTGATCGTTTTCTGTGCCACCAGCATCAGGTTTCTGCCTGTGCAGCTCATAGGGCCAGACAGAGTAAGAGCAAGGCCAGAGCCCCATGAGGTGTGTCCCAGAGAGAGGCTGGCACTTCAGATTAGCAGGTAACTTCATCTGCTGGTGTCAGATCCCGGAGATAGGCAAGAACAGCGCAGCCTCTGGCAGACAGCCTTTCCCTGCGGTCCCTGGAGCCATTCTGTCATCCCATAGATATAGGTAGCGGCGGGAGAGGATGGGTGGGTGGGTGGGTGGGTGGATGAAAAGCAATGCGATCCAGGTTTATTTATAGAGCACTCCTCTGTAGCAGGTGCCGAGCGGAGCATCTTGGAAGGAAGCAGCAGAGCAGGTTGGCTAAACTGCCAAGCTCAGGCCTTTGAGTCTGGTGCATTGAAAATCCAGACCCAAATCCCTCTTTTTATGGAAGAATTAGGCTGCAGCAGATGGTGTGGGCTGCCCAGGCTTTGACCCATCCCATGGGCTGCTGGTGCCACACGGGGAAACATCTGAGCCTGGGAGCCACATGGATCTGCCTGAGACCTTCCCAAGTCAGGTTATAAGTGCTTATTTACCGGATGGGACCTTTGAGAGAGATGGCCATAAAACAAGTGCCTGGTAACTGTCCTGTCACTCTTTCCACTGGTGGCTTTGTCACTTGTCCTTGTTACTACAGTGTTATCACTATTGCAACAGGCCATTTACCTGTCCTGGGCTTTGAACAGTTTCCCTAAAGGAAGGGGAGGCAGAGTGGTTAGCAGAAGATACCACATCTACAATCCTTCAGCTGAGGCCCTCGCCACAGCTAAGAAGTCTGGGCGGGGTGCGCCATCTGCTGGATGCAGCAGGGACTGCTTTACACAGAACTTGTGTGCTTCCTCCATCTCTCCATGCCTTCATTTTCCAGGTGGGGAACCTGGCCCAGAGAGGGGTAGCGTCTTTGCTCCAAAGAATAGGCTGTGATGTACAATGTGTGCATGCACATCCCTAAATAATTTCTGTGTCGTATCCTTACAGTCATGGTTCTCTTTGCTCTAGAGTGTTGTCTACTACAGGGCTGTACTGTTTTCAGCTTCACACCTTTCCTCTCCATGTGCCTGTCCCTCCCTTCCTACTGGAGGGATCATGGGAAACTAAACTTGAAGCCATCCAGGAAATTAACTAGTAAATGGTTGCTTTCCACCCACCCGGTATCCCAAATGCTCCCCTGTGGGTCCCTTTTCAGTAGCCACACCTATGTCCACCTCCTGACTCATGTCAGAAACCAAATTCCTCATCAGCCAGATTCTGTCCACACATTTCTTCAGGTTGTGCCTCGAATGCATCTCAGTACCTGCGTGTTCCCCATTGCCTTCTCACACCTGACCTCCTCAGAAGCCTCTAAACTTACTCCCACCCAGGCCCTGCTCTACAGAGACATCAGAATTGTCTTTGAAGTGCACAGCTTATCCTCATGGCCTTACCTACAAGCCCTCCAGGATGGGCAGGTGGCCTCTGCCCACCTCAGTTCCTCGATGTCACTGCTCCTCTTGCTCTCCCTCAGCGCCTTAGGACCTGCTGCTCTCTTCCTGAGGACACCCTTTGCCTCTCTCTTTTTACACTGTGAGTTTTACTTTGAGGCAGAGTCTCATTCTGTCATCCCAGAGCTCGCTATGTAACTGCATAGCGCTGGCTGGCCTCAAACTCACAGCAATCCTCCTGTTTCAGTCCCTTGAGTGCTGCAGTTACAGCATGGTGTAGGTCACATGCCCAGATTCTGTCCCCCACCATCCTTGCATCTTGACTGACAACGGTACTTCCTGATTCCAAGTCTTGGTTGGTTCCTGGCCATCCCTGTGGCACCCTTGGAGCCCTGAACACACATGGTCATGACCTAAGCAATGGTAGCTTGATGCCAAATACAGAGAACTCTAAGCTCTGTGAGGTGGGTAGTGGTGCTGGCCTTGCAAGTAGTCCTTGCTCTATTTGTAGATCCCAAGACGGTGCCAAGCACATGATATGGTAAGCGTGGAAATGCTGGTCTTCAAATTTACTTTGAATGAAGATTGAATTAATGTTCTTTTTAAACACATTTTTTTTTACATTTATGTCATCATGTGTGTGTCTGTTTGAGGTCCACGGTGAGGGTGTGAGGTCAGGGGAGAGTTTGCAGGAGTCATTTCTCACCCTCATGCATATTCTTTTTTTCTTTCTTTAATAAAACAAGGTCTCTCTCCATAGCCCTGGCTATTCTGGAACTCACTGTGCAGATCAGGATGGTGCAGAGCTCACAGAGATCTTGCTTCTGCCTCCCAAGTGCTGGGATTACAGCCGTGCAGCACCACCTGCTCCGCGCTGTTCTTTAAGATGTGGTCAGTAGCCGGGCGGTGGTGGCACACACCTTTAATCCCAGCACTCGGGAGGCAGAGGCAGGCGGATCTCTGTGAGTTTGAGGCCAGCCTGGTCTACAAGAGCTAGTTCCAGGACAGGAACCAAAAGCTAGGGAGAAACCCTGTCTAGAAATTAAAAAAAAAAAAATGTGGCTAGTAGTCTACCCGGGGTTAGTGCTTTCTCTCAGTTCTCCGTGGAAAAGGTAGTTGTGTCAGAGGTCATCAGCGCCTCACCTCTGCCCTCCTGCTTCTGTCCCCACAGGCTGAGGAGCAATGCAACAGGCGTGATGGAGGTCGAGTCCTCCTACTCAGACTTCATCTCCTGTGACCGGACAGGCCGGCGGAATGCAGTCCCTGACATCCAGGGTGACTCGGAGGCCGTGAGCGTGCGGAAGCTAGCTGGAGACATGGGCGAGCTGGCACTTGAGGGGGCAGGTCAGAGCCTATGCCAACACCCTGGTGGGCAGGTGGGGAGGTGCCCTGCTAGCTCTCGCTAGTCTCCAGATCCCACACTTCCTCAGAGAAGTGTTTCTAGCTTGGAGCTGTCCGTGATAGTGGCAGAGCCCAGCCAATGTGTAGGCTAGAGAACGCCAGTGTCTTGGTCCTGAGGGCTCTGGCGAGCATCGGGGCCACTTCCCTTCTCCCATTTCAACACCACCAACAAGCCTGTCAGGTCTCTGGCGTATCCTAACTCCCTCTGCCTTGTGCTTCATCCTCTCTGCATCCCCATAGCTGCCCTGTCAACTGCTGTTCACCAGGACTGGGTGCGCTCCTCTTGCAGCAGGCAGCGGGATTAGTTAGCCAACCAGTCCCCCCAGGCTTCTGCCCCAGTCTCCCTGGTGGTATCTCAGAACCACGACACTCCACAGTGTCTTGGGCTCTACTCCTGCCTTGTTACCCACACCTTCTCCCACGCACCCATGTTTGTCTAGTTCTCTATCAGGGTGCAGAGCTTCCTAGTCAGGGCCTTTACTCCACTGTTGCTTGTCTAGAACATCCCCCAGTGGAGTTAGGACCACTTGCTGCCCCTTCACTCTCAGGGCCAGCTTAGCAGAGGCCCTGAGCAGCCTCCTCCGAGAGCTGATGCGCTGCCCCAGCCACATGACTCTCAGAGGTCTTATTTCTTTGACTTTGAGCTCTAGAAAAGAGGGGCCTCTGTTCTTCCTGCACGTGGCAAGCAGTTGGTGACCACAGGCTGAGTGACCCAATGAAGAAACCAAGAGGAACCACTCAGTACTGCCTGGGACACCTTGGTCCCCATTTCTCCCTCTGTTCTGTTCAGCTCAGGTCCCCAGATGGCTGTTGACCCTTCCTGGGAAGCCTTCACTTCCAGCTCTTCCCTGCTGCAGGCACCGAGGCCATGCTTGCCAGAGACACCACTTCCCACTCTACACTGTGGCTTCCTCCCTGTCACTCCAGGAGCAGTCAGTCCTTGCAGGGCCATAACATTGTTTTTGCCTGGATGGCCCCAGTCTTGAGTTCTTGCCTCATTGCCCAGAAGGAACTTAGGACAGAACAGAGACTGTGTTGGGGGCAGGGACCCAGCTTCTCATGATAGAACAACTGAGACCAAGAGAAATTGGGAGTTTTCCTAGGTTCACCCAGCACATGACCATAGTTAGTATGACAGTCTTTGTGCCTTGAGAGAGCTCGCTGCCTCTTACCCCAGAGCCTCACCCAGGTGTGGACACCTCCACAGTGCCCGTGCCATGCCCCTCTGCAGCTTCAACTCTCTCTTCCGGCCTGCAGGCTCTAGAGCTGTGAGGGCTTCTTCACCCACTGCCTGGTCCACACATGCTGATGGCCTCTCATGGTGGTGCGTTTTGTGCTAAAGCCTTCCCTGACCACAGCTCTTCTCTAGCAGAGGAGCCCCTTTTCTCCCTTTGTCTCCATGGCCCCGTAAACACAGCACCCCTGTGAACTGAACTGTCTGGCCCTCTGGGACGAGCAGGGTTTGGCACGTGACAGGCACTTATTCAGTGGCTGCTCACTGCCCAGCTGAATGAGCAGTGTGTCCAGCTGGCACACTGGGCACAGTGCCAAGGGTTTCTTCAAAGCCTCTCTGCTCTATTCAGCTTTGTTTGGTGCCTTCCACGCTCCTTAGCCACCATAGCTGCTAGTCCTCTCCTATAGGCCCTTTCAATGCCATTTGCCTTACTTGAGAGTCTTCATGATATGTGGGTCCTCCCAGTACATGATGCTTGCTAGCCACAGTGACTGATGTCCAGAAAGGAGACATGAAAACAGAGCAGCGCTTGCTTGCTCCAGGGAGTGATGCACCTTTGGTAAAGCTAGGGCAAAGTAACCAGTTATGAGAAGCCTCTGTGAGGAGGCCTTGCAATAAAATGTTTCCAGGCATTTCTGAGCCCAGCAGACTCACAGAGGACAGGGACTTAAATGTTACCCCTGAGATTTTGACCCAGTAGGCCAAGGACCCCAGAATTTTCTCTGTCACAACTTCCAAGAGCTGGTGCATAAGCTGAGTAGGACAGGACCAAAATCCTCAAAGGCTTAAGAGGTCCTGGCTACCTGGTCTCCTCAAGCCTGTGGCCTGCCTGATGTGTATACTCTGCAGTATGAGGTACAAGTGTCTGTCCCTGGTGTCTCAGACACGGAGCAGATGCTGCTTTACTTTGCCTAAGAGCAAGAGAAGCCACAGGCTAGCCATGGAGAACACAGTGCACTCACCTTGGGCATCACAGCTTCTTTCTAACCAGGGATGGATAGGAGAGGAGCTTCTCCCCAACTAAGGGGGAGCTGAGGCTGGCAGGAAGGAAGTATAATTGTTAGAGGACCTGGGGTCATATCCTGTGCTCCAATAAGCCACATTGGATGGCAGTCCTCAGTATGCCAATTATAAGGACCGAATTAGGAGCTGGAGTGAGGGCTCAATGGTTAAGACCACTTGCTGCTTGTAGAAAGGACCAAATGTAGCTCCAGTTCCAGGAGATCCAGTGCCCTCTTTCGACCTCTAAAGGTACCTTGCATGCATGTGGTACATATCCATGCAAGCAAAACTTATACACATACATGCAGCCAAAATAGTCATACAAATAAAGTAAAAATAAATTGAAATATTTTAAAGAGCCAAATAATATGAAGAGCAGGAAAAGGCAATTTATTCAGCACAGCCACATTGGGAAAAGGGACGAAGAGATCCAGTGACTGACCCCTCCAGGTTCATCTTCAGGGCTGTGCCATGAGGGCAGGTTTAAGTAGAGGCCAGAGTTGTTCATACCTCAGCAGTCCCGCACAAGGTGGGATCCTGCCCACCATGGACCCTTCACTGTTTAGAGCCCACTGTCCTCAGGGTCTGACTAGTTGCCGAGCTCTTTCCAGGAGAAAAGTCCCTCTGGTTGGCTCGGGCTTTAGGCTTTTCTGCAGCAGGAGATCCTGGGGCATTGTTTCAGTAGTCTGGCAACCAAGGTGAAGGACAGAGTCTGTTTAGAATGTCTCCACCCCTGCCAGGCTGGCTACCGCAAAGTGGCTTGCCTGCAGTCTCTAGCGGCACAGTGACAGAGCAGAGACATGGGTTCATGGTGGGCTTCACAAAGTGCATGTTTCCTCGGATGCAGTCATGGGTGTTAGGCCTCCAGGGGCCCGGAAGTGTGTAGAGCCTTGATTCAGTCACCATCCTCAGAGGAGGTAGCTTCATGCCAGGCAGGCTCAGATTGGCACACACTTGAGTCACAGTGCCAAGTTCTGCCCACACTATTTACTTCCATGAGCACTCAGGCCCAAGACTGCCGTGTGGGGCACTGGGAGACCAACCTGCCAGCAAGCCTCTATAAATTCCAGAGAATGTAGCTTAGTGGAGGACGCTGGGCTCCGCAGTAAGCAGACTCTCCACCCTTAAACTGTAGGGACATCAGTCAACTTGCTCCTCTGAGCCTGTTTTCCCATGGGTGTCATGACCCCAAACACACCTTCAGGTTGCTGTGTGGACTGTTGGCAGAGTGCCTGCAGTGGCCAGACCCAGGGCTCAGTTCAGGCATATAGACAGGCCCAATGGCAGGATAAGATAGATGGACCTTCAGTGGCATCACAATGTCACTGGGGCTTGAGACTGGCGATTGAGCTTTGCCCATATAACTGGGTTCTGTGTAGGATGCTGACCCTGGGAGGGTTGAGGATGGAATACAAGCCGGGCACTGTTGTCAGGTGGGTGAGGCAGAAGCTGCTGGTTCCACCTCCCAGCGGGCCTTGAGAAAGCTGGGAGTGAATGAGGAGACCCGGCTCACACAGGGACTCGAGAGCAGGCCTGGTTGCTCTCAGCCGACTGCTATCTTCAGCCCAGCTCAGGTTTCTGCCGGCTGGAGTAGAGCAGGAGTGGATGCTAGCAGTGGTGTGCTGAGTCAGGCAGTCCAGATGTGCATCCTGTACCATCGTGGGCATTCCTGAGCTGGGCTGGTGGAGTCTGCTATACTGTCTTCAACGATTTTCTCATTTACTAAGCACATACTTGTTTCTGGGAACTTCACATTCGCAGTTCCCCCGGGGAACACACACTGTTCTCACACTTTAGCACCAGTCCTGACCTTTCTGGTTTTCACTGTACTAGGAGCCCTGCCAGCCTTTCCACGGGAGAGCAGGCAGATGCCTCTCTGGCCCAGTGCAGCTCTTAGCCTGCTCCAAAAGCTGGCCACAGTGATCAGTTTGCCTGGTCTTTCCAGATCCCCGTGTTTTGTAGTGTGTGACTGTGTCCAAAACTTCCTCCTTCTCTCTCCCCTGCAGAAGGACAGAAGGAGGAAAGTACCCCAGAGAAGGAGGCCAGCAGCCAGCCCCAGGGCAGTGATGCGAGCAGCTCGTCTTGAATCCAGCCTTGGTCCTGCAGGCTAACTGTCCCCTCCTGGACTGGAGCCCTGGCACAACCCAGCAGTCTCTTCTCTGAGCAGCCAGATCGACTGAGCCTCATGGAGGCCTCTGTGGCGCCTATTCCAGCAAAGTCCTCTGCCCACACCATGGTTCCACTTTCCCTTCCACCTCCCCGCAGTGCCCAGGTACACCATCACCACGGGATGTTATTTATTCAGCCAGGTGGGGCCCGAGCCAGGCCCCGCCCCCCAGGTGGGCAGTCCCTACCTGGACAGGGACTGTCCCCACACCATTCATCCCTCCAGTCAGCCGCCTAGGTCAGAAAGATCTTCCTATCCCTTTTTTAAAGCCTCTTTTACATTTTTTAAAAACATAACTTTTTTCAGCAGAGAAGAGGGAGCTGACAATCACTTTTTTCTGTTTTGGTTTTGGTTTGTTTTGGAAGCCATTTTAAGCTTAGTTCTGATGATCTATGCAGCTCTAAGTTCCCCTCATGGAGCCTCAGATCCAGTTGTAGGGAAAGGATTTGGACTCAAAACTAGTTGACCAGTTCTTTACCCTTTGTACCAAGAGAGTGATACGTAGGTTCCAGGAAATAAACGCTGATGATTTGTGTGACTGGCTTAAGACTGTTTCTTTTAACCACCAAATGCCCACATGGGCTTTGTACCCCCACATCTTCAGCCGGCACTGCTGCCCTCTGTCCTGTAGTGACCAGTGTAACTCCTCACGTGGCATCTGATGAGCCCTTCCCCACCCCATCCTCACACAACCCACGGTGATAACCTGAAGGGGGCCTGTGAGATGGCTCAGTGTGTAAAGGTGCTTGCGGCCGAGCCTCACAGCTCGAGTTCAGTCCCTGGGTGAATGGTGGAAGGAGAGAAGCAGCGCTCACAAGCTGTCCTCTAATGCACATGCGCACGGTAGCTCACAGCTGTCTGAACCCTAGTCCAGGGGATCTGATGCCCTGTCCTGACTTCCTCTGGCATCAGGCACACACACGATGCACATACTTACATGTAGGCAAAACACCCATATACATAAAAATGGATAACCCTTTAAAATAATAAAAATAGCTGCAAAAGACTCTGGTTAAAGGAGCCAAGAGTTGAGGAGCACCTGCTCAAACTGCCCCTCTGGAAAAATGTCACTTCTGGAGGAAAGGTCCTGGCTCTTCCGGCCCAGTGTCCATGTGGGGCCTCTTACCCACCCCAGCCAGCAGCCCCAAGACCACATCCACCATGTGCTGCAAGATGCCAGTCACCAGCTGCTTTATTAAACACCAGATTTTTAGCCTTAGAAGGAAGGTTTCCAATCCATACCCACAATTGGCAAGGCCCCCGGGGCCCTGGCCAGAACACCTGATCAGAGGACAGACCTGGCCGCTCCAAGGTCTGGAAGGAATGAAGGTAAGAGTGTCACAGTTGTGAAGGCTCCATCCACAGGCTGAGGCTCAGAGAAGTGGCCTTGCCATCTTCAGGGGATCTGCCCTGCTGGTCGAGTCAGAGAGGTAGAAAGATCAGACCACTTATAACACATAAGGCATCGGGGAAAGCACAGAGAATGCCTTCCTACCATAGATAGCAAGACAGGGGCTACAGGCAAGGGAATGTGTGGCTTGCCAAGGCCATATGCAGAAATGAAGGGATTCATGGAAATAGGACTGGGCCTACTCCTTGTTAGGGTCACACCTCAGGCTGCCACGATGGTTGGGAGTATCTGCAGGAAGCCTGTCCAGACGGTAGTAACTGCTCAGGAAACAGCCTCCCTGATGAGAGGCTGACTGACAACTGCGCCCAGAAGCCAGGCAGGCTCACTAGTTCTTAGTGCTGTCCCCTGCTCCCCAAAGGACCTCCCAGAGGTAGGTGTACCTTCAGCCTCTGGTGGCCATTGGTATTCTCGGTACAGTCGTTCCAGAAGCTCCTTCTTCTCTTCCTCGGGGAGGAAGCTTGACTTGGCTGCATTGATGTTCTAGAAGGGAAAACAGTTGAAGAGCCAGGAAGGGAGTGGTCTCGTGAACCAGGGCGAGGGGTTTGTTTTAGGGTCACAGGGCAGCATGAGCCGTAGCAGAGACCACAGACCCCCATACTCAGTGTGGGTGTGAGGAGGTTAGATGTGGGCAGAGGCCCTTGCAAAGGATTCACTCAGGACAGCAAAACCCAAGAACAAGGTCTCAGCCTAGGAGCAGCCTAAATGGCACAAAATTTTCCACAGCCAGGCACACCTTTCTGAGAGAGGGATCAACCCAAGCAAAGGCTAAGCCACCTGATCCCTCAGCTGGGATGCCAGTGTCAAGGCATCTCTGTGGGAGGCCTTTGGTGCTAGACTCGCTTGGCATGTCAGGGAAACCCACTGTGGGTCTCCAGAGGTTCCAGGCAGACCTCACACAGACACCTGGACCAAGTGTCGGGGCCACAGCTCACACCCACTCACCAGTCGCTTGAAGTCTTCCTCAGTGAAGCCCATGTCCCGTTTGGTCATCTGGTAGTCAGTGTCCAGGGTGGACTTAAAGATGAGAGGGTCGTCTGTGTTGAGTGAATAGTTGGCCTGGTCTTTCTTGAAGCTGGCGGAGGGGCCAGCAGGGAGAAAAGAGCCTCTTTACTCCAAGGACCATGGCTGCCCATCTCCCCGGTTCGATCTTCACCCAGCCTTAGACAACATGAATGGTTGCATTCTGGAGCTGAGGTGAGAGCCAGGGAGGAGGGCAGTTTGCAGAGCCAGGAAAGCAATAGCCCCTCAAGCATTCGTGCCCGCTAACCTTCCCCTTCTCAGCACTGGAACGTGGCTGGCACCCTGCCTGCCTCTCCTAGTCAGGCCTCAGTTCCTCGCATATGGCTCCTCAACACAGCACATAAACTTCCTGGCACAACCCTGTCCACCATCTTGTTGAGCTTGATTGGTTTCTGCTGGCTCTAACTTTGTTTGCTTGGATAGTAGTATTCAACACCTTTGTTGTTTTGATTTTTGTTTGTTTTTTAAGATTTATTTATTATGTACACGGTGTTCTGTCTGCATGTATGCCTGCATGCCAGAAGAGGGCACCAGATCTCATTATAGATGGTTGTGAGCCTGGGAATTAAACTTAGGGCCACTGTTAAGAGCAGCCATTGCTCTCAACCTCTGAGCCACCTCTCCAGCCCAGTATTCCACACTTCTAAAATTTGTATTTATGCTGTGGATGTGCATGCCATGGTGTGTGTTTGGAGGTCAAAGGGCAATTTGTGACGGTCAGTTTCTGCTTCTGCCGTATAGGTTATTGGGTTGTCGTGCTTGGTGGCAAGCACCTTACACACTGAGCCATCTTAGCCCCAGAATTGGACACTTGACTCTTCTCAAAACACCATTCTTAGATTTCTCTGACACCATACTTCTTAAAAAGTTAATTTTTTTGTTTTAGTTTCCTGTGTGTGTGTGTGTGTATACCCATGTTTGTGGATGTGCAGAGCTAGAGGAAGATGTTGGCCATCTTCCTTATTCTCTATCTTATTCCTCTAGGTCAGGGCCTCCCACTGAACCCGAAGTCCCAACAATCCTCCTGTCTCCACCCCTTCCCTAGTATTGGGTCACAGGTGTGCATGGCCATGCCTGGCTTTTAATGTGGTTGCTGGCATCTGAACCCTGGTCCTCAAGCCTGCACAGCAAGCACCCGTAACCACTGACACCACGCTTTTGACTTCCCTTCTGTCTGTTTCTCCTGCCCCTTAATGTCACTGTTGTGGGTTCTCTCCTTAGTTCTTGCTCCACCATCACCAAGAGTCTTTGTTCTTCAGCCTTTGTATTTGCATAGATGAGTTAAACCTCCCTTTAGCCAGCGTGCTAATAGACCCGTGTGCCTCCAAGAGCTGCCAATTGGTGTGCCAGAGGCACCAGTGCTGGCCTGTCCATTGTCAGCCCAGGTTCTGCCATCTGTATCCTGCCTTAGGAGAAGATGGCTTTGTCCTCACACGAGCCCTGATAAGGACCTGATCACAGGACAGGAAGACCTTGTTCTTGGTTGCTGATGGGAGCCCTGTAGTATGGGAGAGATGCTCCAGGGAAAGATTCAGGCTGGCATTCAGGGGAGCACTCAACAGCACCAAGAGCAGCAAACACCCAGCCGGGTGAGACTCGTCTGCCCACAGCCCAGAAGACAGAGTTGGTGACAATGCAGAAGCTTCCCTTGGGAGGGGGCATTCTGCTGTGGCTGATGCATTATGGGACCTCAGCTCTAGTAGTCAGTAGGTGGGGACCACAGTCAGGTCTGCACGTGAGCTTCGCAGTCCTCATTCGATGGACAAGGACAGCAGTACCTGCTTCCCACCCAGCCAAAGGGACTTCATTCCTAGGAACCAGGATGACCAGGTATCCATTCCTATGTTCCCTCCCCTTCCTTTCCAGAAGAACCAAATGGGTCTCAGGAACCAGATCTCACCGAACAACTGCGTGCTCCGTTTTGGGGTCCCAGGCGCCTGTGAGATAGCTGGACCAGGGGCAGACCTGCAAGGGGCAGGTGTGTGGCTGGCATAGTGGGCCCCAGGCCATACCCCGATGGGCCGAGCCACCTGCCGTGGCACCATTCTTGCCAGCTTTGCCAGGACCTCCTTGCTTCAAGCCCTTGAAACCTCCACCACTGGCCATTCCCACCTCTGTCTAAAAGGCATGGGGTAGCCAGAGACAGCTCCCAGCCTCACACCCTCACCTCAAAGTGCATGTTTTCTTGCAGTAGCCTTTTGTAGAGGGCCTCGTCCTCCAGTGTGTGGTAGCCATGTCCCACCCTGTTGGTCTTGAGAGTGTCCACAGCCTATGGAGAAGCATAGAGGAGGTGAGTCCAGGAGCAGGATTGGAGTCAGGAAGAGGAGGCCCAGGGTTCCTGATTCCTTACCTCTCGCACAATCTCAGCAGAGCCAACCTCCCCAGCATGGACGGTACGGTGAATGCCACTCTTCACGGCCCCCTAGAAGGGGAAGAGATAGTTCGGGGGTAGCTCTGAGAGGTCCCTAGAAGGTCCCCAGAGGTCCCTGTCTTTGCCACACTTGGGTCTAAATTTTGGCAGGTGTGACTGTCCTCAGAGTAAGGCGAGGCTACTTCAATAAGTACACAGGAGGGTGTGGCCTGGTTTCCAAGTGTCGTAAATAAAGTGGTAGCTATCCTTTATTCTGCAGCTCCTGCACCGGTACTGTCTGAAGGGTTTAAACACATTGTCTAATATTCTAAAGCAAACTAACACGATTTTAGGGTGGAGTTCCGGAAAGTTCAAGTTAATATGACCAAGGCCTAACGAAGTGTAGAACTAAGAAATGGGGCCCAGAAAGAAGCAGTTCTGTCTAAGACCACACAGCAAATCACAGGCAGATGCAGACTCAGACACAGCTTTCCCATCACCATGCAGGGGCTTTGGTTTATACCCTGCTCAGAGTTCCTCACCCCAACCAACGCACACTCGGGGACTCGGGAGGCCCCAGGCTCACCATCCAAGCTCCCCCAGGAACATCTCTCCCCTTCTCAGGCCCACCTCATAGGCTTGCATGTGGCCTGGGAAGAGGCTACTTCCTTCTATGGTCTCATCACCAGCCAGGTCAATGGCCACCACAGTCTTCTGATGGTACTTCTTACACAGTTCCAACACCTCAAGGGACCAGTCTGGGAGAGAGGTTCAACGGAGCGTCATCAGACAGTATGGGAACAGGGCTGCCCGGCCGCCCTCCTGGATGTTCTAAGCCCTCATCTGTCCAGAGAAGACATAAGATCCAGTGTCTTGTCTTCAGATCCTGACTGCCGTGTCTTCCTCCACCCAAGCCTCTTTCCCAGAGGAAGACTACTGCCACTGCACAAGGCGAGGGTGTGCTGAGACAAAGGTGGGGCTCAGTAAGGGACAAACAGGTCATTCCCTCAGTGCTTACCAACACCATGGCAGACTTTCCCTCACTCAGAAAGTGGGAACATAGAGTCTAATATTTAGCCCATGCTATAGCTCAGGAATGAGTTCATTGCTAATAAGTCGTGCAGTTTACATTAAGAGCCCCATAGAGTTATGATGTGGGCCTACAAGATGGCTCAGTGGGTAAAAGCCTTAAGCCCGATGACCTGACTTCGATCCCCAGGTGGCATTGAGGGTCGAGAAGAGGCATTGAGGGTTGAGAAGAGGCATGCAGGCCATGCGCTATTGTAGTGAGCCCCCTAACCTCACATCAGCCCTTGGCTTTGTTCCCGCTAATCCTTAGGGTAGGAGCACAAAGTGAGTGTGACCATCCCCGAACGAGGTGTGAACACTCAAGAGGGGTGGTGTGACTTGCCCAAGGTCACAGAATGGGCACTGCAGGTTGAAGCTTGAGCCCCGGAGATTTGGCCAATGCTGGCAACAGGAGAGGAATCCCAGATACCTCAGAAGTCAGACCTATGCAAGAGGCTCTGGACCGGGCCAAACCAGAGTCTTGTGGTCATAGATGTTTCCCTATTGTTTAGTTTCCTTTGGCTATGAGCTTCCTGTTGGTCACGCGGCTGTCAAGACCTAGATTTCCTGTTCACGAGAATCACTAGAGCTGCCAAGAGTTCACTGGACACACAGGGTACGGGATTCTGGGATAGAGCCAGGCGGCCAGCAGGGTACAATGGTACTCACTGGGTTGGTGGCGCATACAGCACAGTATGGACCGGACTTTGACCCCGAATGCTTGTTCTCCCTCCTGCAGGCCCTGGTTCACAAGATCCACAACCTCATCAGGGGTGAGGTCCCCTCTGTGTGGGGAGAGCAGGAGGGAGAGACTTCAGGCCATGGTAGCCATGGTAGCCATGGAACTGGAGCAGGGAGGAGCAGCCTTGCCCCTGACCTATGTCTTTCAGGGAGACATGATTTCAAGCCCCTATGCAGTGGCCTACTTCCTCAGAGCTGTCTGGGCACTGCTGGATTCCAGTGTGGGGGTGTCAGACAGCCCTCCCTATTTCTAGATGGAGAGGGGGCTAAATTTGAACCTGTCGGGCTGCCACTGTCTACAGGCATCAGAATCATGGCTCAGAGGGAGGGGGCAAGGGGGCTTCAAGATATTTCCAGATGAAGAGGTCCAGACCAGAAGACAGCAATGGGCCAGGCTCATTCATTGAGCAGAGCCTCTCGATGTCACTGGCTAAGCCAGGCAGAGTCGTGGGCAGCTAGCCAAGCATTTTGCTTAGGGCAGAGATGTAACCACAGGCAGAGGGATAGGGATCATGCCTCTTCTGGTTAAGTTGAGTCCACAGGCAAGGGCAAGGCCAGGGCTCCCAGCACTCTGCCCTCTCCTCAGGGCTGAACAATGAATGCAGCCCCCTCCAGCCCCCAGCCACTCACTCAGCCTGGTTCCAGGGGATCGGGTCCACTTTGGAGTTGGCCAGCAGGTGTGGGCTGTAGCGTACTTCCACGTACACCACGCCTTCCTTTGCCTTCATCTCCACAAACTCATAGGCGATCCTTTTGATGGCCTCCCTGCAGCCCCTGGGAAGGGAGAAACACAGGCTGGCAACAAGCTTCTTCAACTCATTGGGAGCTCCCGCAGCAAATGAGGTGCCTGTAGCCCTCTTCAGATCCTGCAGAGAAGACCCAAGCCACCTGGCAAGTCCTGGCATCTGTGCTTCTGAAATAAACTCATTCTGACCCCTTGCCCTTGTCTGACGGAACTGCTTCTAACGGGCATGTCTTCACGTTTGCTCTGATGCCATGCCATTCCATGTGGCAGCGGGAGTGATTAAAAATGGAAACCCGGAGGGCCAGTGAGATGGCTCAGCGGGAAAGGGCGCTTGCTGTCAAGCCTGAAGACCGGGGTTTGACTGTCAGGATCCACAGGGTGGAAGGAGGACATAGGTTCCTGCAAATTGTCCTCTGATCCCTGCCCCAGTCTAAAAAGAAAAGTAAACAAGGGCTTAGGGGTGTGGCTCAATGGCGGGGCACATATCTAGCAGCCTCTTAACCCCATAATTTTTTTTTATAAAGGAAACCAAAGCATGCTGTTCCTCTCTTCTGAGCCCCTATGGCTTCCAGTTGTGTAGAAAGCTCTGCCTTGATGCCAGCCCAATGGCACGGTCACCAGCTTTGCTAGCATCTTGTGATTCACATTCTTCCTCTGGCCAAGGACCATCAAGCTTGTCCCTCCCACCTCAGGACTCTGCCTGCCTCCACCTAATGCCAGCTTAAGACCCTGCCCAGACCACCTTCTCTCTGGGGATCCTTTCTCCATGTCCTGATCACTGACATTAGATATCACATGCTTTTTCTGAAGTGTTATTTCCCATGTCCCCTTGACTCCCATGAGGCAAGGATTCTCTATGTTGTCATAACTATGACACTTCATCCAAGGAAAGGGCCTAGGGTACAGTAGCCAAATTTTTGCTAAATGTGAGGCTGGCAGGGAGAGAAGGGGCACAGATGGTGAACCCAAAGGTGATGGGGGAGTGTCATATATCAATCTGTTGATTTCCTTGGTTAAGCAATAAAGAAACTGCTAGGCCCATTGGATAGGCCCACCCTTAGGTGGGTGGAGTAAACAGAACAGAATGCCGGGAGGAAGAGGAAGTGAGGTCATACTCCGCAGCTCTCCTCTCCGGAGCAGACACCTCAGAGAGAGACGCCATGCTACCTGCTCCAGGGAAGACGCACACCATGCCCCAGCTCCGACCCAGGATGGACTTAGGCTAGAATCCTCCCGGTAAGCGCACCTAGGGGCGCTACACAGATGATTAGAAATGGGCTAAATTAATATGTGACAATTAGCCAGTAAGGGCTAGAGCTAAGGGCCAAGCAGTGTTTAAAAGAATACAGTGTCTGTGTAATTATTTCGGGGCATAAGCTAGCCGGAGCCGGGCAGGCGGCTGGGGTGTTTGGGGACGCAGCCCAGCCGCCGCTCCCTATTACTACAAATGGCGCCCAGACATGTGGCTAACTGAGTCCACAGAAAGCCTGAGAAAGCTTGGAAAAGAATAGAGTAAAGCATGTTTCTTGTGGCAATTTCTCGGGTCTACTCTGCTTGCCAGAGGCAAGCAAGCGCCTCATCTAAGAGAGGCTTCCTGACTCAGCTTTAGCTGCAAAGCCTGCAGCTCATTAAGAGGTCCTGCCAAGAAACACTTAAATGGTGTTGACGAAAAGCTGAACACATGCTTTTCGGTTTTCAGCCGTAGCAAGAAAAAAGCTGCGCGTTTAAAATTGCCGGCTTTCTGGACCATCCTGCCAGGGCAAACTCTGACTGTTTGAGGCAGGAGGGCCGGCTACCGAGAGAGGACTTGAGTATTGTCTGTTGTAGCTCGCTGGCTGGCAGGGACCTTGAAAAGCCAGGTGTGGCTATAAACATGGCTGCAGCCTGTACACCAGCCATGAGGCTGAAAAGCTAAGGATCCAGCCGTCAAAGCCACGCCTTTAGTCCTACTGATATTGCTCAGTAATTTAAAGGCTCTTGTGGTCAGAAAAAGAGAGATATACAGTAAAGAGAGATTCAAAGACAAAGAAAATTTCTGAATGGTTTAAAGTGTGTTAAAAATATATGCAAGCTAAAAGTTGAAGTTCTTAAAGCAAAAAACAAAAAAGGAAGAGAGTTGTTGTGTGTACACACCTTTAATCCCAACACTTGGGAGGCAGAGGGAGATAGACCTCTGTGACTTCAAGGTGTGGTAGCACACGCCTTTAATCCCAGTGCCTAGAAGGCAGAGCCAAACAGATCTCTGTGAGTTCAAGGTGTAGTAGTGTACGCCTTTAATCCCAATGCCTGGGAGGCAGAGACAGGCGGATCTCTGAGAGTTCAAAGACAGCCTGGTCCACAGATATACGCTCAAAAAGCAAAAAGTTAACTTAGGAATGTCTCAGCTTAGATTCTTAAGCGCCTAGTGATTTAAAGGCGCAAATCAAAAGTGCTCCTGGATAGTAAAAAATTGCAGATTCACAATAGGACAGATTCAGACCGCTAAACGAGTCACACTGTTGGATGAATGTACGTAGGCTTGGGACAGAGAAGAAAAAGAATATAGAGAATAAAGTTAATGGTTTAAAAAAAAAAGGTAAAGTCTTTAAAGAGACAGAATAAAGTAAAGTGATAGAGTAAAAAATAAGCCGCGTAAAGATGAAAAATTCACAGAGAGTCTGGATTCTTTGTATTATTGTGTTTTCTTTAAAATTTTTGACTGTGAAGGAGCTAAGTACAGAGAGACATTTCATTACCTGGGCTGCCAAGATAAACCAGAATGGATATAAGGGTATTACGATTTCAGAATTTGGATCTAAGGATATGATACTTTGGAAAAGAGATTCTGCTTTTGTTTTCACAGAGGATCAGACCTTGTGGATTGCATTTATCCCGATTTGGTATGATGGACCACGTCCTCCTGAAGGTTTGCTGTGAACATCTTCAAAAAATTACTTCACTCAACTGCCAACTGAGATAAACCTGGCATACAGGTTACACCCTAAATAATCTGATTAACGACGCCCCCATTCAGCAGGAAGCAGTTTGGAGAGAAAAAACTGCGCCCATGTTCCCAAATATGGTTTATAAATGTTCTTTTACATTTAAAGGGGGAAATGATATAGGTATGAATAATTTGCATTGATAGAGATTTAAGGTCAATTTTGTTATATGTATAAATGTTTCTGATGTAACTTTTACTTATAACTGTTTTGTTATATGTAATTTTGCTATGTTAAAGTTAAAGCCTTTTTTTTTTGTTTAAACAGAAAAAGGGGAAGTGATGGGGGAGTGTCATATATCAATCTGTTGATTTCCTTGGTTAAGCAATAAAGAAACTGCTAGGCCCATTGGATAGGCCCACCCTTAGGTGGGTGGAGTAAACAGAACAGAATGCCGGGAGGAAGAGGAAGTGAGGTCATACTCCGCAGCTCTCCTCTCCGGAGCAGACACCTCAGAGAGAGACGCCATGCTACCTGCTCCAGGGAAGACGCACACCATGCCCCAGCTCCGACCCAGGATGGACTTAGGCTAGAATCCTCCCGGTAAGCGCACCTAGGGGCGCTACACAGATGATTAGAAATGGGCTAAATTAATATGTGACAATTAGCCAGTAAGGGCTAGAGCTAAGGGCCAAGCAGTGTTTAAAAGAATACAGTGTCTGTGTAATTATTTCGGGGCATAAGCTAGCCGGAGCCGGGCAGGCGGCTGGGGTGTTTGGGGACGCAGCCCAGCCGCCGCCCCCTATTACTACACAAAGGGACTCTGGTTTTTTTTTTTTTTGGCAGGGTTTCCCTGTGTAGCTTTGGTGCCTGTCTTGGTCCTTGCTTTGTAGACCAGGCTGGCCTCGAACTCACAGAGATCCGCCCATCTCTGCCTCCCAAGCACTAGGATTAAAGGTGTGCGCCACCACTGCCCAGCTCAGAGGGACTCTGGAGTGGGCAAACGATATTCAGGCATGGTACAGTCTGTGTGATCCTGGGCTAGTTAGCTGTCCTCTCTGATACCTCCGTCAAAGGGTTATTGTGAGGCCAAATGACTAAAACATCAGAAACCTTACCTAGGCCAGGACTTTGGCTGGGGCGGACAAATGCTACAAAGAAGTGATCAGCTGGATGCTGGAAGTGTTTTAGTTGCTGCTGCTGAGTGTAAGCTACAGGAGCGAGGCACAAAGTGACCTGTGAGGGCCTCTGTGAACACTGATCAAACGCTAATGGACTGTCCTAGGTAGGACTTCCTCCAGAGCAGGGACAATGAGCAAGGGAAGGCATGCAAGCACCCCCATAGCCTTTAGGTGAGAAGAAAGGGCCCAGCTCTGGGGAAATGGGGCACTCCCAGGAGGAGGTTCAGTGGATGCGGGAAGCTCTGGGTCTCAGCTTTGCCGTAGGGAGGGGCTTGCTCTCTGCCTTTCCCAGAGCTGTGGTTCCAGTCATTCTCCAGGTGGGTACTGAACCCTCCTCATACTGGACACAGACCCTCAGTACACAGTGAACAGGAACAGGAGCTCGGATCCCTGTCTTTTGGTCACCTTCTGACAGGAGAGCCAGGTAAAGGGAAAATGCACATGGTCTGCCAGACAGGAACACTGTTGATAGAGATAAAGCCAGGAGGTGATGCAGTATACCGCAACATGGCCAGTGAGGCCTCACTGAGAAGGGACACCACAGATGTGCGCAGAAGGCAAACCGTGGGCTTTTAGAGAACAACATTCCAGGCAGAGAGAACGGGGGTGGAGGGCCCGGTGAGGACCTGAGGCTGGGGCATGTTAGTCCCCAAGGGTAGGGGAGGAGTCAGCATCTGTGGAAAGCAAGAGTTCAACCTTGTAGGACCCCTGCACCTGGCATGTGGGTTTCAGTGTCAGCTCTGAGCGACACAGAAAGAAGCCGGTAAATTCAGGTCAGAAGCCTGGCTTAGATTTTCAGAGTCTGAGTCCTTTCTCTGACACTCTCTAATGGCAGTTCTTGGGCCTTCTCAGAGACTAGTAGTGGTCCTCGTTCAACCAGTGATTCAAGACATCGAAGACAGACCCAACTGCACCTCCATTTCCCACTCCAGCACCTGGCCTGCCCACACCCTCCAAAGCTCTAGACTGGGGCATGGGGGACCTGATTCAGACCTACCCCCCATGTCTTTTCTTGACCTAGGCCAAGGGCTCTTCCTCTGAGTTCTGTGATGGTGGCATGGGTCTGGGGACATTAACTGTGCAAGGGCAGTGAGTTCTGAACAAGACATCCCGTAGCCTAACCAGCACAGGGCTTGAACAGAGCCTCTTCTGCCTCTGGGTGAGTTAAGAGATTAGGATTCCAAAGGCATAGGAGAAATTGGCTCAGGGGCACACTACGGTCAGAAGCAAGGCCGGAGGTTCAGAGCGCCTTCTACAGCAGCTCAGTCTACAGGGACGGGTGCTGTCGTGGGACACAAGGATTGGGAGCAACTCACGCGATAGCAGGCATGTAGTAATCAAACTTGGCCAGGAAGCCAGGGAGCGAAATAGGCTTGTCCATGCCGATGATGTCGCGCAGTCCCTCCACTGTATCTGCCGGGAGGGTAATGCCTCTCTTCCTGAAAATAAAACTGAGCATGAGGGGCTGCAGCCAGGGCTCAGGGGGTGAGAGCACTGGCTGCTCTTGCAGAAGACCTGGTTTGATCCCAAGACCCACACGGAAGCTCACAACCATCTCTAACTCCAGTTCAAGCAGATCTGATGCCTTCTTCCTCCTTGTAGGCATCAGGCATGCATGTATTACACATACATACTTGCAGGCAAAACACTTGGACACATAAAATGAATTTTTAAAACTACATTTAAAAAAAAGCTGCACGGTGGTGGCACACGCTTTTAATCCCAGCACTCTGGAGGCAGAGGCGAGGCGGGTGGACCTCTGTGAGTTCAAGGTCAGCCTGGTCTATAAGAGCTAGTTCCGGGACAGGCTCCAAAGCTATAGAGAAACCCAGTCTCGAAAAACCAACCAACCAACCAAACAAACAAACGAATGAAAACAAAACATGAGATGCCAAGGCAAGATCCAGCCAGGCCTCCCAGGGCAGCAAGGAACAGACTGGTAACTTCAGTAAGAAACAAGGGGGTCCTTCCATCTAGCTTCTCCTTTGGGACAGATGAGGAAACTGAGCTCCAAGGCCTAGAGAACAGCATAGAGGCCTTCCAAGACTTGTATCCAGAAGTCACGACAAATCATACTGCTCATCCAAGTACTCAGCAGCCCTGGCCCTGCCTGGCTTCTCAGATTAAATGCATTCAGGATGGCAGACCCAGAGACGAGTCAATATACATCAAGGGACTAACAGGTTGGCTGTTGCCAGGGTGAGTATTATAGCAAGCCCATGACTTCCTCATCAGGTCCAGGGGTAGGCAGAGATGTTTGAGCACATGCCCAGACAGAAGCTTTTAGACTGTGCGGTATCATAATCCCAGGACAGGAGCTGGTATCAGGACCTCTCGCTCTGCCCTCCTGGCTGGCTTCTCATAGCAACCTGCCCCACCTAGCATAGGTCTGCTGTGCTGGCTACTCAGCTCAAGACTCTGTCCCATTCCTGCCTTCTTCCTACATCGGGAGCTTTGCCTCCGTGTGGACTGCAGGAAGCGGGTGTGAACTTGGTGTGCCTTCCTGCTTCTGCTGTCTCCACCCACTGTGACTCAGCTCCCGTTTGCAATATCCCTCTAGGTCTTGGTTTCTCCTATTTTATACCACTATTGTTATTATTGGTGTGTGTGCATGCGTGTTTGCATGCACGTGTGTGTGTGTGTCTGTGTGTACACATGTGTTTAAAAAAGAGAATATTAAGGGGCTCAGACTTTAGCTTTACAGCATGCAGAAGCCCTAGGTTTCATTCCCAGCACAGCTGTAAGATAAAACAAGTCCCCATAGTTTTCCAGTAGGTAACACCAAGGTCTCCCCGCTCTAGCCTGTGTGTCATGAATCCTCACCAGTCCCAGGTCTCCATAATTTACCTTGGGGATATGGTCCCTGCCCTTGTTGTGCTCCTGGCCCATAGGCAGGTTCTCAGGACTCACTGCTCCCTCCAGATTAAGCTTCTTGCTGCTGGCCAGCCTAAGTCACCTTCCTAAGGCCATGTACAGCCATGGTGATCCTGGAGAGCCTTCAGAGGGATACACTGCTAACTATGTTCAAAGTCAGTGGTCAGACTACAGCCCTAAAGCCCAGAGGATGGTGAGGCCATGGTAGGCACCTGGAGACAGATTACAGATGACAAGAGAAGGGACAGTGGTGGCTCAGATCCGTGCAATGATGGCACTAGAGGAGGGCTAGACCTTCATATGCTCCATAGAGAGCCTGCAAGGTAGTGAAGGGGCCTGGCTAGACCTTCATATGCTCCATAGAGAGCCCGCAGGGTAGTGAAGGGGCCTGGCTAGACCTTCATATGCTCCATAGAGAGCCCGCAGGGTAGTGAGGGGGCCTGGCTAGACCTTCATATGCTCCATAGAGAGCCCGCAGGGTAGTGAAGGGGCCTGGCTAGACCTTCATATGCTCCATAGAGAGCCCGCAGGGTAGTGAGGGGGCCTGGCTAGACCTTCATATGCTCCATAGAGAGCCCGCAGGGTAGTGAGGGGGCCTGGCTAGACCTTCATATGCTCCATAGAGAGCCCGCAGGGTAGTGAAGGGGCCTGGCTAGACCTTCATATGCTCCATAGAGAGCCCGCAGGGTAGTGAAGGGGCCTGGCTAGACCTTCATATGCTCCATAGAGAGCCCGCAGGGTAGTGAAGGGGCCTGGCTAGACCTTCATATGCTCCATAGAGAGCCCGCAGGGTAGTGAGAGGGACTGAGAAGGAGGTAAGAGGCACTATGAAGGGCACAATCCAGGAGCTGAAGGAAGAAGAGATGATTGCCAACAGTCACCCAGACACCCAGACAGAGAAGGGGTCACTGGAAGCGAGGCCTCTTCCCTGTTGCCTGAAGACTTCAGGGCATCCCCCTCCCGCCCCGAGCTCACTGAGGCCAGAAAAATCACACCAGGCCCCAATATCCACATCTTGCTCTTTCACTCAAGGATACTCGTGCCTTCTTGGCCTGGCTAATGAGCCTTTTGGACCATTTAATAATCCCTGATTAGAACCCATCTTAGTGTTCCACCCAGACGACCTCAGCAGGGCCCTGTGGCAATAGCTACCAGCTCCAGATGATCAAAGGTCACACACAGATAAGGCCAGAGGCGTCCCCTTGACACTAGAGCCATAGATGCTGACAGTGACATCTGGGAGTGACCTTTACTGTGGCATCCAGATAGACCCTGTTTTTCAGGTCTTACTTTATAGAGCTCCCTGGTTGCACTGCTGATGGGAGAAAATACTCCACCATCCCTCTGGACTAAAACAGCCTTTGGCTTCCTCCCACCTGTAAGGTAGGGTGAGCTACACAACTGCCTTCCAAGTGGTGGGAGGGAGTCGCTAAGGCAGTCACTCAGTGTGGGGCAGCCGATGTTGTGTGCTTATGACGGCTGAACAGCAGCCACATCCCAGGGCAGGAAGAGGCTGCTGGAAGCACAACGTGGAGGAAAGCCTGCCCAGTAGAACCCTCCCAGGGAACTGGGAGCCATGCTCTGGAGTTGGGAGACAAATTCCCCAGTGGCACCTGGACACCCGGGGAGGCTGTCCCATGGGACAGCGGTAGAGTTGAGGCTAGACACTGGAGACAGTGGAGGGAAGCTGACTCCTCCCAGGATGCAGAGTGCCCCACAGCAAAGGAGTGAAGGATGCTAGGAGCAGGCTCACTTTTCCCGTCAGCTAGAAGGTAGGATGCTTGCCTACCACCTCCAACCAATGAAGGCTGGAGTGGAAAGAACCCAGGACACCATCTTCCACCAAGGGCTGGCTTGACTCCCACAAGGGGTGAACAGAGTCCTGGGAATCTCCAGGGCCCCCCAGGAAGAGCTGTACATGTCGCTGGATGTTGGAGAGGACTGTGGTTGTCCATGGACTTACTTGGCATAGTATAAGATGGTTTCTAGCTTGATGGATCCATCCAAGTGGACGTGCAGCTCTACCTGCAAGGGGCAGAGAAGGAACATGAGACACCACAGAGACTGAGGGCCACTTCCGAAGCTGCCTTTTCCTGGACACTTGGTCAATACACCTCTTAAACTCTTAAACTCTTTACATGAGTGCTCTTGTCTAAGCTTACCTATTTGTGGGTTTGTGTGTGTGTGGGGGGGTCGTCTTGTGCTTGTGCTATGCAGTTCACAGATCAGGAAATTAATGTTAAATGCCTTGTCCAAAGTCACGTAGTGAGCAAGCAATGGAAGCAGGGACCCCAACCCTTGCCTTAGCCACACTGGGGAGCAGCAGAGTCAGTGTTCTAACCCCAATCCAATTCCCAAACTGTGATCTGAATGAGCCAGCCCCCACCACACCAGAGCTGCTGCCCTCAGCCACCTTCTAAGTTTACCAGGAATAGCCGACTGCAGACACCTCAAAAATCAGGCTCTGGGGCTCAGGAAGACAGCTCAGTTTATAAAGTACCACCGCACAAGCATAGGGCTTGAGTTCAGTCAGCACTCACACAAAAAGTGTGGTGCTGCAACTTACAGTTCCAGAGCAGGGGAGATGGAGATGGGGGTCCCTGGGCTTCCCTAGCCAGTTTAGCCTAATCGGTAAACCCCAGGCTCCCTTGTGAGAACCTGTCTTGAAAAATAAGGAGGGTGGCACGTTAGGAATGACACCCGATATGGACTTCTGGTTTTCACATGTCGGCACATATGCGTATACTCACCCATGCCTGTATGCACGCGTACACACACACACACACACACACACACACACACTGAAGTATGACTCCACTGCAGGGTACAGCTCTGTGGGAAAGTGCACACTTGCAAGTGCAGGGCGAAGTAAATGCAAATATACAAACACCAGACTCCGTGCTACACACCGGTACCAGTCCAGCCTACCTTAGCAGGCAACATATCTGGTAACTAAGTCTTTCTGATCCTCTAGAAAGGTCTTGGTGATCATCCCTTATTTGTCCAGTCCCATGTGTGACACCTTGCACATAAAGCCAAGGCTACCAGCAGAGGTTTTGGAAAGAGTCTATTTGTCTAGACTCCCAGTTCTACCATTGGATGATTGATCTCAGATATTTGGTCTCTTTGGGCCTAAGCTTCAACTGAACAGCGTGGGATACTATAGTCTTCTACAACAACTATGGCAAAGACTTTAGACAGTGTCTGTGGAGAGGTGTGGCCCAAAGGAAGCAGCCACTGCCCCCGGGAGATGCTGTTTTCCATGACTGCCAAGAGGTACAACAGGTGCCAGGAGCCAGTGACCTAAGGGACTTTGTCATCTGCCTTATCCATGGAGTAAATTTCTTGGACCAGGGGAGACCCAGAAGTGGTATTTTCCAAGGTGTGGCCATATCTGGAAATTGGTGACCTAGATAAGGATGTTGGCAGGCCTGCCATGGAAGAGGAACATCTGGGAACTGCTTGCCCAAGGGTCAGCCCCAGGAACTCTTACAGAGCCTGTTTCCAGCAGAAGAAACCAGGCCCATGGCAGCAGCCAGCAGAGGGGACAAAGCCTGTAGTCAGTAGGTCCTTAGAGTGCCCAGCACTCTTAAGGCCACCCAGCTGGGAGAAGATAGAGCAGCTCACCCCCAGCTTGGGATCACACTGGCTGTTGGCTTTCCCAGTTTCTTTGAGGCCGAGAAAGGCCATCACAGACAAGATTTTGAGGCTGGGGTCTAGAACCAGGCCCTAGCTTAAGCCAGCACTTAGTGCAGGGGAGGCAGAGCCTGGGGAATAGAGGCCAAAGATAGTAGGAGACACTGGAGGACATGGCATATAGAGGCCAGCCCAGCAGGCTAAAAATAACGGGGAGCAGTGACCTCCCTGGGTGGGAATACTGGGTCAACCACGGGCCTCCAGAGTTGCCTGTATCTCAAGCCCTAGAACCAGAAGATAGGACTTAAGATGGTAACATGTAATCATCCAAAATCTTAGGTGGTAACACATGAAATCACCCATAATCTTAGACGGTAACATACGGAATCATCTACAATCTTAGATGGTAACATACGGGATCATCCACAGTCTTGGATGGTAACATACGGAATCATCCACAGTCTTGGATGGTAACACACGGAATCAT
Organism: Microtus pennsylvanicus; assembly: GCF_037038515.1. Classification (NCBI taxonomy): domain Eukaryota; kingdom Metazoa; phylum Chordata; class Mammalia; order Rodentia; family Cricetidae; genus Microtus; species Microtus pennsylvanicus. Next base: position 138,689,619 of record NC_134580.1, read on the forward strand.
CCACAGTCTTGGATGGTAGCACACGGAATCATCCACAGTCTTAGATGGTAACACGTGAAATCGTTCATGATCTTAGAAGGTATCATCCACTATCTTAGATGGTAACACACGGAATCATCCACAGTCTTGGATGGTAACACACAGAATCATCCACAGTCTTGGGGAAGCTTATCCTGAACTCTCTGGACAGGTTCTGAATGTACTTTCCTGTCCTAGAGACAGAGGCAGAAGACCTCTAGGACAGTGTGACCACAGAGGCAGAGATTGGATCCATGAGGCTGTAAGTCTGGAATGCCTGACACTACCAGAGGCTGGAAAAGCAAAGGGCTGACCCCTGAGCTTTCAGTGTGAGCATCACCCTGCAGGCCTTCAGAACTGTAGAGTGTGGGCTGGGGGAAGAGGGGGGATGTAACTGCCTTTATTTTGTCTTTTCAGTGCTGGGGATGGAGCCCAGGGTGTTTTGTGGCTTTAAAGCCACTTAGAATGTGGTCACTTGTTACAGCTGCCATAGGAATCTCATATAGCCAGGCCCTGTCAGAGGTCAAGGCAAGGAGGACACAATGATGCCCCGAATCCAGATAGGGAAAGGCAAGAGTAAAAGGAAGTGAGAAAGTAGAGAAGGTTTAGGTTATTCTCCTATGAACCTTACTTCTGAATGGCTGACACATAGCCCAGGAGGGGCAGAGGGTAGCTGTGGATCACAGCAGCTCATTTCTTTTGAGGCGGGAGTGAGTTGGCCCCATGTAGACACTGATGGATGATGGAGTAAAGGAGGTCACTGAGAAAGGGGGAGGAGTGGTCGGAGGCAAAACAAAGCCTAGACTATGAGAAGGGGAATCCGACCGTGGGTCAGGGCAGGGTGTCTGTGCTCTGTCTCCATCAGTGGGTGCCAGAGGTCTGCAAGGGCACTGGGGGAAAGCAGTTACACATCAACAGAGACACCTCCACAGTATCTCTGCTGCAGTATAACAGCGACAATTGTCAGGATGTGACTGCCCCACCTGCCAGCCCCCAGGAGACCATCAGGAGCAGAAAGGCTCCAGGAAGCTCCAGGCAGATAGCCAACGAGGCAGCTCTAGAAGCATCCACGCCATCTTGGGCTGGTCTGTCCTGTCCCACTTACCAGAACAAGAGCTCTTCCGAGGTTAGAGCCCCAGGCTATGATCACACACACACACACACACACACACACACACACACTGCAGAGCTACAAGGTAAAGAAAATCAGACACCAAGGGATACAATAGAGTGTGTTCAGAGGGCCAACCTGAAGGAGGAGCCCTGCAGGGCAGAGTAGGCCAGAGAGAAGGAAGGATCAAGGAAGAGTTAGTGTGTGGCGGAATCGGGAAACCTGCCAGAAATCGCTCACGGAGATGGGTTTTCAACAGAAATATTTTCAATAGACAGGGGAGAGGGGGCAGCTCTTAAAAGTGTGGCTTTCTGGGTGGAGAGCAGGCTGGGAGTAAACCTTAGTAGAAGATTGCTAATGTATGTGTCCAGATGGAGCCAGCTAATGTGCAGGGCGTACCACACTGTACCCGCAGTAGGTCCTTGGCAAGCAGGAGTCCAACACACAACAGCCCCCTATGGTGGGTCTTAGAGAACCCGGCAGGGATGAGGGCCCCTCTGAGGCCAGCTGTCCACCCTGCTCCACAGAAGCTGCCACATGGAACAGGTTGGTAGGGAGCAGAGGCATAGACCATCTCCACAGACAGCTCACAATGTAGACAGGCGACCCATTGAACATTCCAGAAAGCTGCTATTGAGAAGCCAATCTACCAGCCCAGATGACCATGGAGGTACAAGTTTAGAGACTGAGCTGGGACCATGTTCAGGAAAAGGGCAGTTAGGGTGTCTATTGAGTCTATGTGAGTGTCTATTGTATGTGCTACAACCTTGAAGGCAAGGACTGCACACCCATTTTACATGGGAGGAAACTGAGGCTCAGAGAAGTATGTAAAGCAGTGGTTCTCAACTGGTGGATCACGACCCCTCTGGAGGTTGAACGACCCCTTCACAGGGGTTGCATATCAGATATTTACATTATGATCCGTAACAGTAGCAAAATTACGGTTACAAAGTAGCAATAGAAATAATGTTATATTGGGGGTCACCACAGCATGAGGAACTGTAGTAAACGGTGACAGCGTCAGGAAGGTCGAGAAGGTGCTCTAAAGATTCAGGGATCAATCAGTGAACCCAAGTCTGCCCTTGAGCTCCTAACTGCTGTCCTGCCAGCCTCGCAGCAGACAGGACCACCTCTGAGACAGTGTGGAGGCTCTCAGAGGTCCTGCTGTCCTTAGACCCTAGGCAAGGTCCGCATTTATGCGAACCTAGCAGCTGTGCATAAAGAGGTTTGTGACGTGAAGCTCAGAGAAGTCAGAGCAGACCAACAGGAGAGCAAAGTCGGGGCCCAAGTCCTCCTGCCCTTAAGTCCAGGTCTTGTTCAAGGCCACAACACCATCCCGACCCTGGTGCCCAGTCTCTGTCCAGCCTCCTGACCTCTCTGGAGAGTTTTATATCTCTCTTTGTGGTCACTCAATAAGACTGGCTTGCAGTTGGCCATTATCTGTGAGAATGGCAGGAAGACCTCCTAGGGCTGCTGGGGACAGGAAGCAGCTTAGTAACTAACAGATAATTATTGTGTGCCAGGAACTGAGGAAGCACCAAGAGATGTCTGACCTCATTGGTGAGGTCCAGAGAGGTGAGTTCAGGTCACAAGATATGCTGGAGATAGTGGACAGAATTAGGACAAGTATCTAAATCTTGGCCTTCTTGGTCAGATGCTTTCATATCTGCTTCAGGCCTGTAGAGGGTGGGCAGGGCTGGCCCCAGTAGGACAATGTGTCCCCAGGCCTCCACATGCCTAAACACACAACACTGTTCTTCTCTCTCTCTCTCTTCTTTTTTCTTTTTGTTTTGAGACAGTCTCTCTCTACATAGCCCCGGCTATCCTTGGAACTTACTCTGTAGACCAGGCTGGCCTCAAACTCACAGAGATCCACCTGTTTCTGCCCTCTACACTCTGGGATTAAAGGTGTGTGCCACCACACCTGCCCCCACTCTGTTCTCTTTCCACTTTTGCTTCTCCAAGAACAGGTACCCGTCTGTGCCACTCTAGTGTGTCTTCGGTACCAACTACAGCACCTGGCACAGCAAAATGTGCTCTGGGTCTGTCGAGTCTTAATGTCAGCAATGGCAGATTCGGTAGAGAATCCAGGCGGGCAAAGCAGCCAGGCTCTTGTCTTTAGCACCACGGCCAGAACCCAGAGGAGTCACAGGCACCCACTGCCAGCCCTCACAAGTCCTTCCTTCCTGCCTCATCCTGGCAAGGGCTTGGGTGGAGCAGGGGTCAGCACCTCATGTCCCACCACCTCTTGACTGTCTTTTAGGATGAAACCAACCAACAAGGTAGGCTTGGGCCAATGAACTGCCTCAGCCCTGCCTCCTTCAGGAAGCCCCTCCAAATTCAGCTCAGCCCTTTCTGGGCTCCGGTAGCTCCAAGGTACAGACTGGAAGGAGCCAAGCAGCCCTTTGGTGTTTCCTGTAGCCCTGGTGCCTGATGGGGCTCCCCAGTGTTATGAAATTCATGAGTCACCCCAGAATTTCTCAGCCAGCAAGGAGCATCTCCACTTGGCAGAGATCTTATGACTCAAAAGTCTAGGAAACAGTCCAGTTTATTCCCACTTTACAGGTGATAAGACTGAGGCTCAGAGAAGAACTTGCCTTAGGTCACAACAGTATTACAAACAAATGAACACCACAGCCAGGAAGTTGCATGAGCCCGAAGCCAGAAGCTTTTATCCAAACAAGGCAAGGTGTTAGGCAGAGGAAGGGAAAATGTGACCAGGATGACCACCAGGTGACGCAGGTCCCTACAGACGGGAGCTATCAGTGTGGCATGCCCACACTAACCAGGTCACACTTGGTGTCCGTGAGACGGGTACAGGTATAATTCCCATTTCACAGGAAAACTAAAGCACAGGGAAGTTACTCAACCCCAGTAATTAAGGGGGAGAGTGGAACTCAGCGTGGGCCTGGCTCTGGCCCCCATATGCTATCTAGCCCTGCAGCCACTCTGAGGTACGGCTCACCCATACCCCTAACCCCATGATAAATATAGCATTCAACCTCATTTTGGGGTCCCCTTGTTCAAGGTTATCCCACAGTGCTGCCTCCACCAACCCCAGGGGTATGGCTATAGGACTCTCTTAGGACACCTAGGCAGGTGGACAGTCCTCTCTCAGTATCCAAGAAGGTACGGCCATAGGACTCTCTCAGGACACCCAGACAGGTGGACGGTCCTCTTTCAGTCTGCAGGACAGTCTCCCGGGATTTGGAATCAGGAGTCAGGCTGGTCTCCTGCCTCCCTGTGTGACCACAGACCCCTTTCTCTTTCTGCTCTGTCAAACAAAGGCTTCCATGAAACCAAATCTCCCTCTGTCCCCTCCCCAACAACTGTCACATGAATCTAAACGGGTGAGACAGTCTCTTCCCATGGGTAGTTTCATTTTAACAGGTGGCTCTGGTAACGGAAAGGCACCAAGAACCCAAGTCAGTACACCTGCTCAAAACAAGAAATGAGGGTGACCCGGAATCCAGGAAGCACCCACTGCAACCTCCGGAAGGAAGCACACACTTTAGAACCAGGCACTTTAGCAGAAACCATGGCATGTAGATTTTCCCCAGCACCCCATAACAGCCGTTTCTCTGTCCCAGCTATTGAAGACAGCTGAGTTTCAGGGCCTGCTTACCTGAGGACTTGATGCCGCCAAGCTGAGAGGCAGGGGTTCTACCCTGGTCTGTCTGAAGGCCAAGGCCAAGACACTGCCGCTGAGTCCCTGCTCTTCACATCACTGCACTCCCCTTTTTTATCTCACAAAAGAAAAGCTGCTAATTAGCAAAGCCTTCAATAGCACCTACTTCGGTTAGGCCAGTCTGACCTGCAGGCCAGCTATGCTGCTTTTTGGTGGTGCTACTTTGGCAAGTTCCTTTGCCTCTCTGAGTCAGTTTCCTCCTATGTAAATGAAGATAACAGGACCTATCCCGGGAGGCTGCTGTGAACGAAACCTGACTTAATTCATACAAAGCAGCTAGAACCGCTCTCGGTACAGACAAACATCCAAGTGTCAGAGAGCAAAGGTGCCCTAGGATCATGCCACACATGGCTGCCTTTCAAACAGCCTTCCCAACCTGGGCCAGTTCCCTCGAAGTCTAAGACGTGAGACGCACAGACAGTGCAGCTTTGAGCACACTTCTTCTCCTCTCTAGTACCTCAGACGGCTCCACTTGCAAATGGGATGCTGACAGCTGCCTGTTCAGTCATTCAGGATTCTGCGAACGAAGCCGCTAAAGGTTCCCAGTACTCACGACTCCATCACAGCCAGAGGCACCAGGTCAGCGCGGAACTTTAACACATAGCAATAACTGGAGCCACAGAATTTTCTAGTCCTGCTTCCGTAATAAGGATCACTGGTGTATACACACACACACACACACACACACACACACACACACACACACACACTCATCCACCTTCTTCAGTGCCCAGCAATTTTAAGAAGCAAGCACTCAATCTAAGCAGGTAGCAGGTGCCTAGGTTCTTGCTCCTCTGGGTAGGCTGGTGGACCAGCAGTGTTACATCGTATCTCAACCCCACCCCAACCTCCTCAGTCTCAGCCTGCAGTTAAAATCAGATTACTTGTAAATCTGGAAGGGAAAGCTGAGGATATGGCTCAGGAAGAAAAAAGCTTACACACAAGTGTGTGGCTCTGAGTTCAAATCCACAGAGCCCACGCAAACACCAGGCATGGTAACTCACATCTACAACCCATTACTCCTCTTATGCAATGTGAGGCAGAGACAGGAGAACGCCCAGAAACTCCTGGGGCAGCTAGCCTGGTGTTCCAGAGAGGAACAAGCCAGAGGGCGAAAAATGACACCTAAGGTTATTCTCTGACCTCCACACGCAGGCCTCCACGCACACTTACATATATACAAAACAAAAACTCTGGTAGGTATCACCACTCACCTTGAAGTTGCCCAAGCCCCTAGGTCCCAGCTGGTGGTAGGCATAAGAAACCAAAAACCCCAGCAAAGGCTCCTGGCTCAGGTGAGATGCCATCTCTTCCCCAAGGCATTTGCAGAGCTCACCCGGGGAGACAGGCGCATGGGATTTCTGGCTTTTATGTTATTTTCTCATCCAAAACAAGGTCTTGCTATATAGTTCAGGCTTGGAACTAAAAAAATCCTCCTGCCTCAGCCTTACCAAATGCTAGGAATTACAGGTGTGTACCATGGTGCCTGGCGTAGGAGATGGGATTTTGTTTTTTTTGTTGTTGTTGTTGTTGTTGTTTTTCGAGACAGGGTTTCTTTGTGGTTTTGGAGCCTGTCCTGGAACTAGCTCTTGTAGACCAGGCTGGTCTCGAACTCACAGAGATCTGCCTGCCTCTGCCTCCCGAGTGCTGGGATTAAAGGCGTGCGCCACCACCGCCCGGCTGGAGATGGGATTTTGAAGCCAGCCCTCAGTATGGACTCTTCTCCCAGCTTGGCTACATCCTAGTTAGGCTCTCTGCACCCGTTTCTGCATCTGCACATGGCGATGCTTCTGGCTACCTCGCAAGGTCATTGCCAGGATGGACTGGCTGTGTGCAGTTATGTGTGAAGGCTGGGCCCTCAGTAAGCTTCAACTGGTAAAACTCAGTCACACAGGCCACCCAGACGCTGATCCCAGTGACCCCTTCCCACTCCTGTCGGCCACAGCTACGTTCCTCCCTCCCCATGGCATGAGACGTAGCAGCCGAGATGCTACCTTTCCGCTCAAGCATTGCCTCCTACCACCCAGACACCGGTGCACGTAGACCTAGTAATGAGGTCCTTTTCCCCAGGTGTTGGAGTCTGAGGCCGAGGAGGAAATGACCTGCCGCTATGAACCAGGTGACAATACCGGGGATCATAGTATACTGGCACTCCCCACAGCGCTGTTACAAAAGGGTAAGGTGCTATCGATCTGTCACCTGTCATCTTCAGCTTCCATCGCTCCCATCAGGAGAGGTGGTTCCCCTGACCAAGGGTGGAGAGAATTCAGACCATCAAAAGAAAAAAAAAGCCTTCAATGGCAAGAGGCGCTAACCATGGTGAGGGGCACCAGACAAGATGTGCAGGAGGCATGGGTTGGACGAGAAGGCGTGCCCTGCCCTTCTAGCCTCTAGCTTCTGACAGCAGGGTCAGAGTGAGTTCCCTACGGGAGGAGCAGGCCCACCTGCCCTTCCCCTCCCCCTCCAGGCACACATATGTTACACAACATACACACCGGATTCTTGCCTTTGCAACATCTGCCATCACCTTTCAACATCTGTTTCTTGGAGGGGTAAATCTGAGCCTGGCTGTCTCTGATTCCTCCCCCCTGGGTCCTCACTCTGTTGACCTGTTTGCCTGGCTGACTGACTACTGGGTCTAGGGCCTCCTTGGACAGAATCCCTGAGAGCTGCAAGCTGGCCTTAGGGACCTGGACTCTCCCTGACTTTCATTGTTTCCAAGAACCTACAACTGCAGGCAGAAAGACAAGGGGTACTCCATCAGGGGTCAAGGGCCATGACCCTGACCCCAAACAAACCTATTGTGGCCAAAGGCCCAGGGTGTATAGGAATTCCTCCCCAGTGCTTTGTTGCCTCATTCCCCTTTCTGGCTTGGATCACAACTTTTTCCCACGGGCGCATCCACAAACTCACCCACAAACCTAAGTTACCTGGTGCCCACAAAGCAATCATAACACTGAAGATAAAGCCATTCACCGAACGCTTAACAGCTAGAGACCCTGGGCCCCGTTCTACTAAGGTTCAGACATCAGGTCCCTGCCCAGGCTCGCACAGCTGCGCAGCCCCACCCACTAAGTGCCCATTTGACAGACAGCGAGGCTGAGACCCGGAATGGACAGGGCATGGACAGCAGCCGAACCCGAAGGCCAGCCAGAGGCACCTCCAGGTTCTGGACGCTCCCTGCCACATCGTCTTTCGTCCGACATTCCGGAAGCAAGCAACGGCCTGGGTCGAGGGGAGATGCCAGCGGGAGTCCTCCTGTGGTTCTAAGGGTGAAGTCTCCCAGGGCTGGGCCCGGCTAAGCCCTGGGACAGCCCGGGGGCACAACCCGGGCGACGGAGCCCCTCCGCGCTCACTTTAGGTTTGTTGAAAGCGGGCGTCTGGGCCATGGTGCCGAGTGTGCACCCCGGTGCCGAAGCTCTTCCCGCCGCCGAAGCTCTCCGGGTCCGCGCTGGCTCGGTGGCAGGGTCGCTTTCCGAGGGCTCTCAGAGAACACAGACCGCCACGCTCTTTTTTACCGGGCTGCCCCGGCCGGTCCCACCCACTCCCCGCCCACACCGGAGACTCCGCCTTCCGGGGCTCCGGTCCCGCCCTTGGCCCGCCTGCATCCCTGGCGCCCATTTCCCGGAGTTCTGGACCCCAGACCTTCCCGGCGGCTACACCCTAGAAAACTCCCAGATGAGCCCCCAGAAGGCGTGATCCCAGTGTCCCCCCCAAGCCCTGACCCCTTTCCAGCCCCTTCTTCACCGAGGCTTCCACTGTTGCCTGGGCGCCTACTATGTGCAGGCCAGAACTGGAGGCACCGAGCCCGGGAGCCTCGTGGGGCAGGATTCTGCTGGGTAGACCCACTTGTTGTAGAATCCCAAAGCGAGAGTGTGTAATTAGGGAGATTTAGCGGAGTCAACGACGGCTGGAGCTCACCAGGCGAGGGCAGGTGGGCTGCAAAGGGACATTTGTTATGTGTGTGAGAGACTCCTGGGAGCTAAAACTGAAAGGACGCCAGGGTGGCTGAGACACAGGGGCGGACAGAGAGAGACACAGAGTTCATCTCTCCCAGGGCAGCTACGCTGGAGAAACGTGCCCTCGTATGGAGACAATTCAGAATGCTCACATCGACTTAGTGGGGAAACACAACGGAATGTCTGCTCCACAGAGTATTACGCAGCAGTAAAGTGAGTTTCAGCTGCAAAGCCCAGCAGGTGTATGCAGATGCCATACTGAATAGGGACAGAAAGAATAAGTGGAAGAAAACTTCATACACTCTGGTCAACTTCTAGGACATATAAAAAACGACACCAAAAAACATGCATGCTCGCTATATGCATCAGTGCAGAGGAATGTAAAGCAGGGGAAACATACACTTAAGTCTAAGCACTGCCATTCAAGCGGTGGGACAGCATAAATCTGTGGGAAGACTGGGGCACATGGAAACATCAGTTTAACGACGGTACCCCAGAACTAGACGAGATGCAATTTCCACTTTCGTCTGTAAATAAACAAACCTATAAACAAGAGAGGGAAGAATAGGGGACTGAGGTCAGAAGGCAAGGTGGGAGCTAAATTATGCTATGTGCTGCAGTGATGTTTGCCCTTCCCATGAGCCTGCGGGGAGGTAAGTAACGGTTTGTCAATGGTTTTCCCATACAGCATCAAACCTTTATTGGGAAAATCCTCCAGCTGCAAAGTCTAGAAACTTATCCATGTTGACGTCGCAGGTGAGCTGGTTAGAAACATACTCATGGCTGAGGGCAGGGGCCGCTGTATTCTAGCAAGATGTTTAAACAACTTGAGGTGCTTAAACCTTGAAGTGGGGACACTGAGCACCCTGACAAGAGGGGACAGCATGAGAGGGGCCCCAAGGAAGGATCCAGGTGACAGAGTGGGGACAGCTGATAGTCTGATTCATGCTGCATGTAAACTGCATAATCCAGATTTGGGGTTGGGTTTCATGTGGGTCTGAGGAGTGAGGGAGGGGGTGGACTGGAGATGGTAATACATACCTGTAACCTTAGCATTCAGGAAGTGGTGGCAGGAGGATTTGGGGCTATTCTTGAGATTATTGAGATTCTGTTTCAAAAAGAAAAATTCTTAACACATTGTAGCATTGTGGGCAGTTTGTTACCTCAGATACATGACACCACCACCCCATGTGGGCACACCTTTGGTGGCCAGTGGCCCCTTTACAAACGTCATCCCATTCAATCAGTCCCACACTCTATAATGCAGGAACTGTTACCAGTCTACAGATGAAGTCACCAAGGCCGCAAGAGGGCACTGCCCAATGGGCTCCTGGAGGATCGCTGTGTCGTAGAGAGTGCTGATACTTAGATTTCATTCTGACTCTGTATCTGGGTCTGGGTTGTGACAGTCAAGTCCTTCTCCAAAGTCAGTCAGCACACTAGAGGGATCTGGGGCCACGAGAATAACTTGCTGTCCCACCAAAGGCGACAGCTCTTTGCTGATGGAGTCTAGGTTTTGGCATCTTGCCCTGGGAGGGCCTGAAAGGCTTGCTGGTAGAACACAGCAGAGGAAGCATCTAGACTTTCTTATCTGGAGGGATTTGGGGCTTTTTCAACTTCCGCTGGGACCTCTTGGTCTTTCTCTCTGGGTACTTGAGCCACCAGAAGATACTGTCACTGGTGGAAAGTGTGTTCAGTGAGTCCAGTTGGCTGTTGAGCCATGCCTCATCTTTCAGCCACCCCTAATCCCGCCATCTGAGGTACCGTGAAGCCGCCCTTCAGCCAACCGGCTGACTCCAGTCAGTGTCCAGTGAAGCCCAGCCACGTTCCTGACTTGCAAAGCTATGGCAGGTGTTCCTCATCAGCGGCCATGACTTGGGGCAGGTACTTCCATCTGCTACAGCCCTCTGGCTTCTGTAACCCAGTATGTTCCATCCTAACCAGGCAGACTGTTAAAATTCTCCTCTCTAGGCAGCCCCAAATGTTCAAGAAACAGCAGAGTGCTGGGTTACAAGTCTTTGATCAGCCTCACCGCTGGATCCAGGAACCGTTCTTTTGCCAAAGAGCAAACCTCATGGTATACACAACACCAGGGATTCTTTCACCTCTGGCACAGGCAGAGGGGCAGAAGGTGCCAGGATGGAGAAGCCAGATGCTTATTTCCTCCACTCTCCTAGGCATCAAAGAGAACTGTCTTTCTGGCAAGGCCCTAGCTCCTGGCAGGCTTCTTCTCTCTGTTCTCTCCTCTGCCCCCACAGCTCCCCTCTTGCCCCTGTCCCTAAGACAGTGACTCCATGTGTGACTGCTCTTCCTGAGTTATGCTCCTGGTGTTGGGGTTTTCCTAGACTCAGCTCCTGAGACAAAGTTTGGGGTTTACTTGGAGAGATCTAAGGAGGCCCCCTGTAAGGGGAATGCAGAAAAGAGACAGGGCAGCAAGAGAACTCTGTAGCAGGCAGGTGACCAACCTGCGCTCTGGACTCAACATCTGGAAGATGGTAGGGTATGCAGCTAATCCGATTGGGGGCTCAGAGAGTGAGGGGCTTAATTAACCACACACTCTCCTCCATTATCAGGTGCGCTTATGTGTATATTTTGCAGTACCAAGGACCAAACCCCAGACTTCTTGAGTAGCAGGCAAGGACTGTATCTTTTCCAGTCTCTCTGGTATTTTTTGAAGCCTCTTCCATGAACTTCTTGGCACTCTGAGTTCAGCACAACCGACTAAGCTTGCTCCAGGGCTGCTAGCACCTGCAGCAGAGAGACAGACCTGAGGACATCCAGGTGTCATTGGGAAGTAGTTTTCACCATGTGGAGGGGTGCCCTCTTTACTTGGGCAGCACACGGGTAGGGCCCACCCCTTTGTAGTCAGTGCATTTGTTAAACTTCCCTCCATTACTCCCCTGAGTGTGTCATCTGGACTCTGCCAGTTGATACAGGCTGGTCTCCAGCTTCTCCGAACAAAACATCATGTAGAGAGCTGGAGGAGAGATGGAGAGAGATGCCGTTCCCTAAATGCGTTACATACGAACCCTGACTCTCTTAGCCTTGCTGCAAAACCCAACTCAGGTCTAACCCCAAGCAGGGTGGAGTTGTTCAGGGCTAATCCCAAGCAGGGTGGAGTGGCTCATGTCTGTATTCCTAGTGCTTGGGAGGTGGAAGCAAGATTGCCACAAGATTAAGACCAATTTGGGTTACAGAGTGAGACTGTCTCAAATATATAGAAATCCAATTCCAGCTAATAAATTACATTATGGGAACTGCTTAGGAGTAATCTCTCCAGCTAAGCCAAGAGAGGCTTCGGTAATAGCATTGCTGATTCAATTGCCAAACAGCTTTGTGTAGGGGTAGGGTGGGGTGGGGTGGGGGTGCTTTACTGTAGAAACAACTACAATCTGCTGGACTAGGCTTTTAATCCCAGCACTTGGCAGAGGCAGAAGCAGGCAAAATCTCTGTGAGTTCAAGGCCAGCCTGATATGTATAGTGAGTTCCCAAACAGTCAGAGCTGCATAGAGACCGGGTCTTAAACATGAAGACATTAAAAAAGAAAAAGAAAAAAGAAAGAAAAAAAACTACAATGTTTCAGCAGTAGTTACTGTAGCGAAGAGGATGAAACAGATACCTGGTCTAGCTCTGAATCGGATTCCTGAGTTTGTGCTTATTCTGGCTGGGTGGTCCACAGCGGTCCTGCTGAATCTACGGCTCTGGGATTCCAAGGTCGTGTTTACTCCAGCCAGTTAGAAGAGGAAGTGTGAGGTAGCCAGGCTCGGATACATTGTAGTAGGGGGGGTCATTATAGTAGGTTACAGGTGGATCACTGGGCCACAGAGTTGTAGGGGGATGGGGTGGGCTGGGAAATGTAGTTCAGTAACATCTAAAGTCGGCCAGAGTAGGAAAGTATCTACCTGTGGAAGCCTTTTTGTTCCCCTTTCAGGAGACTTGCTGTCATCTTCCTGAGGTCAAAAAGCCCCAAGGGGATAAAGGGATGGCTCAGTAGTCAGGAGCACACACTGGTGTTGCAGAGGTTCCGAGTTTGGTTTCCAGCACCATGTAGGTTGGCTCACAAATGCTCGTAACTCCAATTCCAGGGGATCTATAGCCATCTTTCGGCCTCCATAGACACTGCACTCATGTGAACCCCCACATATATAAATAAAATAAAATATAAAAACAGTCATGTGAAGAATGAATGTAGTGGTACATGCCTGTAATTCCAGCTCTTGGGAAGTGGAAGCAGAAGAATTAGCTACCAGTGAGTTTGAGGCTAGCCTGGGCTATATGAGGCTTTTTCTAAAAACAAAGACAAACAAACAAACCAAAAAAAAATGTTTCATGAGAAGAATGAAATTCTATCATTAGAAGGAAAACAGGTGGGACCAAAGATCACTATGTTATATTAAATCAAGTTAAAAGAGAAAAGTAAGTTACATTTTCTCTCAAGTGCAGAATATGGAAGACAGTTATCATGGAGTAGGTGAGGTTATTAGCAAGAAGAGGGTCAGGAGAAGAAGAAATGGAGAAGGCAACGGTGCGCATGATCAAACATGTTCCTATCATTCTCTACAATCAATGTTCATGGATTAAAGAAGGAAGTCCCATGACTTTGACTTGCCAGTGAGTGGGGTCATTTTTTCTCCAGATCCCTAGGCCGAGGCTAAGGTCTGATGAGAGTAAGCATGTCTGCTGTGGGGGGTGTGGGATGGAGTCAGGGGAAGCTCTGGTCATCGTGCTGCCCCTGGGATAAAGAGGAGCTGCATCTGAGCAAGGCCTTGGTGCAGAGTCAGGCTGATATCTGCAGGTGAGGATTTCCAGGTAACAATGTCAGTCCCCCGCACCTCCTACCTTCATAAAAGATGCGACCCAGAGATGCCCACTGTGTACTAAGCACTTGTTATGTATCAACTAAGCACTTGTTATGTATCATTTCATGCGTGATGTCATCTGGTCCTCCCAACGGCCCTGCAGTCCCACGCGGCAAGGATCACAATCAGACCCTCATTTGGGGAGGAACCCTCATTTGGGGAGGACCCTCATTTGGGGAGGACCCTCATTTGGCTGCTGGTTAGAGATGCATCAGGGTTGAGTGCAAACATGCTAGGCAGTGTACTTGGGGGAAAGCAGGTGAGGCTGGCAGCAGCCACATCTGGGGAAAAGCCAGGGCAAGAGGCTGGAACCCAGGCTTTGCATCCTGGCTCTGTTCCGATGCCAGATGACTGAGGAGTGTGACTTCCTCGTTTGTTCAACATAGCTCCCCAGGCTGACTTTGTGCCAGGCTTTGAGAATATAGGGAATATCTTACTCTGACTATTCATAATTCTTCAGGTGAGCTGCCCCCTCCTAATGTGACACATCATGACATGATCATTAAGTTTATCTTTTTTTCCCCTGTGAGGCTGAGCACACATTCAGGAGCCTCAGGGTTACAGGGTCAATGCTGATGGAGCAGCTAACAGAGTACAGTGGTCAAAACGCATGATGGTCTGTGGCTTGCAGCCTTAGGCAAGCTCTGAGCCCCTATTTCCTCCTCTGTGTAGTGGAGATGACAACACAGACTCACTAACTCTGGGATAAACTAGAGCCATCCTAGTTCAGGGCCAATGTGTGGACATAGCTGGCTCATAGTCTGAGCCATAGGCAAATCCCATTCTTGGGCCAAGGAGAGCATCCTTATTTGATAGGGAAACATCACAAGGAGGTAGCAGATGCCACATCTAAATGCTCATTGTGGTGGTACATGCTTATAATCCCAGCGTTCTAGAGGTTGAGGCAGGAGCACCAGAAGTTCAAGGTCATCCTTAGCTATATAGTGGATTTGAGGCTAGCCTGAGCTGCATGCAACCCTGCCATGAATGAACAAAGAAACAAATACTACCGTGCTGAAATCAATATTTCAGCAGCCGGATCCTCCAGCCATCAAAGTGGATCCAGAATCCTAGACTTCAAAGTTTAGGATATATTCAAGGGCTGGGTACAGTACTCACATAGTGTGCACAGGACCCTGGGTTCAGTCTCCAGCACTGGATAAGCCAGGTGTGGGGGCACATGCCTGTAACCCTAGCACTCGAACAACTGAGGCAGGAGGATCAGGAATTCAGGATCATCATTGGTTACCTAGTAAGCCTGAGACCAGCCTGGATACATGAGACACTGATTCAAATAAGCGAACTCACAAAAAAAAAAAACACAACAACAACAACAAAACTCACCAAGAATAATAAGAACAGAAACCATGTTCAAGAATGTTCTAATTCTTTAAACTTTGTAGGAGCCAAGGAAAACATCTGTGCTCCAGATTTGTCCCTGAATGTGTGAACTCCATACAACCCAGTCCCGGCTGGCTGGTCTCCCAGGATCTGAGTGGGAAGAGAGCCCAGAGAAGATGGACCTCACCTCAGGTTACAAAATAGGATTAGATCTTTTCACAGCAGAAAATCCCCAAATGACAGTGGTTACAACAAGACACTTTTCTTTCTCTGTCATATGAAATCCAGAGGCAGGCCATGGAGGTCAGACTCTGCAGACGGTTCAGCCTGTTTCTGTTCTGTTGCCGATAGTATGTCCTGTTAGCCTCCAGGCCCAGGGTCTACTGTAGCTGCGGAGGCACTGACCCATTTCATCAGCAGCTCCACGATCAGAGAGGAAGAAGAAAGGAGCCACTAACGTCTTCTTTTTTTTATTTATTTATTTATTATTTATTTATTTTTTTTTGGTTTTTCGAGACAGGGTTTCTCTGCGGCTTTGGAGCCTGTCCTGGAACTAGCTCTGTAGACCAGGCTGGTCTCGAACTCACAGAGATCCGCCTGCCTCTGCCTCCCGAGTGCTGGGATTAAAGGCGTGCGCCGGAATTAAAGGCGTGCGCCGGGATTAAAGGCGTGCGCCACCACCGCCCGGCTAACGCCTTCTTTTTAAAGATTCAGTTTCCCAAATCTCTTTGCAGTTTTTACTTATGAAGTCATGTGACCACACTGAACTGCAAAGGTGCCTGAAAAGTGTTTTGTAGTTGGAAAACAAGCCTCACAGGTAAAAAGGGAGGTCTTGCTACTAAAGGAGTGGACAATGGGACGCAGCTCAGTGGTAGAGTACTTGCTTAGCACAGGCATGGCCCTGGGTCCCATCCCCAGCAATCCAGAAAACTGAGCAGGAGGATGCTACACAGTGGAAGGCAACGGGCCCCTCCTGTACCATCAAATGGCCTGGGGCATTGGGAAAGGTCGGAAGAAAGTATGGCAGCAGAAAGCCAGGTACTGGTGTCCATGTAGTTTCTCATTATATGTCTTTGAGACTCCCTATGACTAAGAAGAAAAATTAAGAAGGCAAGCCAGGAAGAGGGCATTGGTGTGAACAACTCCTCCAGGAACCGGGGAGGGGGCACACTCCTGAGCCCTTTATGAGCACACGATGGCCTCTCCTGTCATGCTGGGGAGGTCCTTATCCTGTCTGTGCCCACTGTGAACAGAGCCCGGGTTAATCAGTTGTTCTCAGAGCAACCAGCCCTTCAAACGGCAGTCTGCCCTCTGCCTTGCGGTGTTTAGAGGAGCCTGGTTCCTCCACCCCCTGAGCCTTTGGGGGAGCTCCGCAAGACTGTCTCAGTGACTCATTTGGGAACAGTCGGGTCTCAGGCCCTGGGCTCCTCATCACCTCTATCCATTATTGGTTCTATAGCAGCCACATTTCAGTTGATTCTTCCTGTCTGCTGTTATCACCTCACAGGGTGTCACTGTCCCAGTCAGCGCCCATGTGCCCGTGTGTGTGCGTGCCCGTGTGTGTGCGTGTGTGTGCGTGCCCGTGTGTGTGCGTGTGTGTATGTGTGCGTGCCCGTGTGTGTGCGTGCCCGTGTGTGTGCCTGTGTGTGTGCGTGTGTGTATGTGTGCATGCCCGTGTGTGTGCGTGCCCATGTGTGTGCGTGCCCGTGTGTGTGCGTGCCCGTGTGTGTGCGTGCCCGTGTGTGTGCGTGCCCGTGTGTGTGCGTGTGTGTATGTGTGCATGCCCGTGTGTGTGCGTGCCCGTGTGTGTGCGTGCCCGTGTGTGTGCGTGCCCATGTGTGTGCGTGCCCGTGTGTGTGCGTGTGTGTATGTGTGCGTGCCCGTGTGTGTGCGTGTATGTATGTGTGTGTCCATGGCCTTGTCATTCTCTCAGAATCCTAGAGAATGGTGACATTGGGTATGTGATAGCAGTCAGCCACCGCTAGCCTGTAACCTCCGGCTTATGCTTTTGTCCCGGGAAACCTCCAGGCTTGAGAACATTCTGTGGTGTTCCCAGCCTGGCTGCCCCTTCCTCATTCATCTCTAGATGCCCTGGGTACCTCAGAATTGTCTTCTCTCTGCACCTGGGCATAGCTGCATCTCAGCTCTGGCCTGCACCCCTGCTAAGGGGCAGGACCAAACTACTCTTCTTTGAAGCTGAAAGGGTTTGGGTGGGCCCTAAGCTGCTGGATATGAGTTCTTGGCCTAGCTCACTCTTTAGATGTCAGTTTAATCTTTGGTGAATTAAAATTCAAAGGTGGGGCTGAGAATGCTAATTCTGAACTGGAATGCTAGAGTTGATCTCCATCCGGAGGTGTGTTCCCACTGGAGCATGTAAGAGATCCAGTGTCAGTCACCTGGGGAGCCTGCAAGAGTTTACTGTCTCTTGTAGTTCTCAAGAGTTGTCTGTGAGTTCTCAAGAGCCAGGGCTGATGATTATCACGGCACATGGGAGACTAAGGCAGGGGGATCATGAGTTTGAGGGAATCCTAAGCTACATAGTGAGAGTCTGTCTTGATTTGCATGCTTGCAGACTGTGGTACAGATAGCATATGTCTCCGGACCCCAGAAATTCCCAGTGACCTTACATGATTCTTACGGGAAAGAGGCCAAGAACTAGGTGGATAGCCTTTCCAGACTGGGGAGTTTCCTGAGGTGCAGGGTTTTCAGTTCTGAAACCAAAATGGTGTCATGGAAAACCAGAACTGCGGATGTCCACCAGAACACTCTTAGACGTCATCGTGGGGGTGCTCACGTGACTTAAAAGCTTAGGGAGATGACTTAGTTGATGAAGTGCCTTCTGTATAATCATGAAGACCTGAGTTCACATAAAATTGTGCCTGCCATTCTAGTACTGGGGGGGGGGGGAAGGCAAAGGTAGGCGGATCCCTGGCAAATCCTTGTCCACCAACTACCTGGTCTGGCCAAGTGAATGAACTTCAGGTTCCAGAAGAGACTGTCTCAAAAACTAAGATAGAGTGACTGGACAAGATGTGAAACGTATACCTTCCACGTGCACACACACACTCCCTTCCTTACACATGCGTACATAAGCACACACTGAGACACACACAAGCACAGAAGCATATACAAGCACAAATACATAAGCGTACACAGACATACACATAAGCACACATACACAAGCGTACACGCACCCCCGCAGGCACACGTGCACGCGCGCACACACATATGCTTACTCTCTGCTGTCACATACATCTCCCCACCCCATGTCACCTAGCATTTTTTTTTTCAAGACAAGGTTTCTCTGTAACTTTGGTGCCTGTCCTGGAACTAGCTCTGTAGACCAGGCTGGCCTCGAACTCACAGAGATCCGCCTGCCTCTGCCTCCCGAGTGCTGGGATTAAAGGCGTGCGCCACCACCACATTTTTATGACAAATGCTGGAGATGTCCAGAGTGGGCTCTGGGACCGGGGTGCCAGCTCCAGCCTTCAGCTCTAATTGTCTGAGTCTCTTCAGCCATGTCTGCCCTACTTTCCTCATCTACAAAGTAAGAATATGATCAAGTTCCACCTCAGCAGGTGGTGGAGGCTTAAGTGACTCAGTGGATGCAAGTCCCTTGGAATGCTGTCCATCATCCAGCCAGAGAGGCCACACCCTGTATCTATGGAAACGCGAAGAAAAGCATCAGCATTTTCTAGCAGGCCTGGGAGATAGGAGCTTGGTATGGTGGACTTAGCCTCCTGGATTCCAAAGTCTAATTATCTAATTAATCTGGACCTTGAGCCATTTCAACCTAATTCCCTGTAGACACATTGACGCCTTCAGAGTAAGCGTGGTTAGGAGAGTGTCTTGTTCTCACTTATCACTGTAACTGCTTGGAGTGTGTAAGTGAGCTATGGCTAATTTGTTCTTGTTGATCAAAGCAATAAACAGACAACCACGGCAAGCCTTCCTTGTCTTCTCTTTTTTTCTTCTGTAAGAATAAACCTCTTAGCTGGGGCGGTGGTGGCGCACACCTTTTATCCCAGCACTCTGGAGGCAGAGAGACCCTGTCTTGAAAAACAAAAAACAAACAAACAAAAAGAATAAAATAGACTAGACACATTGGTGCCACTTGGAGCATTTAGTGTGAGAAGCAAGAATGTGCGTTTTCACAAGTGGCCATCCTCATTGTGGGCACAAAGACCTCTACCACCCCTCTCTGTCTTCTCCCTTACAGAGGTTAGCTACGTTAGGCAGCTTGGCTGGAACCGAAGCACCTCCTGCCATGGTTTTCCAGGTGTAATGATGTCAGAGAAGGTAGCTCCATCTCTTGTGCGATCCTATGAGAGTCTGTGTTTTAGGATGAGATTTCTGGAGACCACAGAGAGAGACTTCCTTTGGTAACCTGCTCTAGATCTGGTACTTGGTACCAGCCTTGAACTCTGCAATTCCCAACTTCAAGGAAGCCGCTATATTATTTTCCTGTCACTGTGACAAACACCCAGACTATTCGACTTATATGGAGCAAAAGGATTTGAATGTTTTTGTTTTTTGTTTTTGTTTTCTTTCTTTTTTTTTTTGATTTTTCGAGACAGGGTTTCTCTGTAGCTTTTGGTTCCTGTCCTGGAACTAGCTCTTGTAGACCAGGCTGGCCTTGAACTCACAGAGATCCGCCTGCCTCTGCCTCCCGAGTGCTGGGATTAAAGGCGTGCGCCACCACCGCCCGGCTGTTTTTTTTTTTTTTTTTTGATGTGTGTCTGTGGCACACATATCAGCATGACCAGGAAGCAAACAAGAACAAGAGAAGGGAGCTAGGCTCTGTTATCTCTTGCAAGGACACAGCTCCAGTAATCCACCTGAAGATCTCCCAAGAGTTCCACCTCCTAAAGTAGCTGTTTACATTACAATTCATAATAGTAGCAAAATTGCAGTTATAAAGTAACAATGAGATAAGTTTACGGCTGGGGGTCTCTGCAGTGTGAGAAGCTGCATTAAGGGGTCCCAGCATTAGGGAGGCTGAGAACCACTGTGGAAGCCGCTATCAACTTCCAGCAGTGCCACCCTGGGGAGCAAACCTTTGCCCCAAGTGACTGAAGCTGGACTCATTGTGCCCTTAGATGCAAAGGTCCCAGATATTTTGGAGGAAGTCAGAATATTTTTGCTGTTGTTGTACTTTCCTCAGAGGAAGGGAAAGGAGCTGAATTCCACCTCTGCCCCTGTAGGGGGTTGGGCACTGCTTTCTTCTCCTAGAATTAGAATGACTTACAAGCAAGGCTGCTCTTTCAATCAGAGCAAGCCGACAAACAAAAGACAAACAGCAGAGGGCCTTTTAGTCTAAATTTTATTTACTCTGTGTGTGTGTGATGTGTGTGTATGTGTGTTGTGTGCGTGTGATGTGGGGGTGTGTGCAGGTGTATGTGTGTGATGTGTGTGTGTGATGTGGGGTAGGTGCGTGTGTGTGTGATGTGTGTCTGTGGTGTGTGATATGTGTGTTGGTGATGTGTGTGGGGGTGGGTGCGGGTGTGGGTGATGTGTGTGTGTTATGTGTGTGATGTATGTGTGTGATGTGTGTGTATGATGTGTGTGGGGGTGGGTGCGGGGGTGGGTGATGTGTGTGTGTGATGTGTGTGATGTATGTGTGTGATGTGTGTGTATGATGTGTGTGGGGGTGGGTGCGGGGGTGGGTGATGTGTGTGTGTGATGTGGGAGTGGGTGATGTGTGTGTGTGATGTGTGTGTGTATGATGTGTGTGTGGGTGGATGCGGGTGTGGGTGTTGTGTATGTATGTGTGTTGTGTGTGTGAGATGTGTGTGTGTGATGTGTGTGTGTGATGTGGGGGTGGGTGATGTGTGTGATGTGTGTGTGTGATGTGGGGGTGGGTGATGTGTGTGATGTGTGTGTGTGATGTGGGTGTGTGTGATGTGTGTGTGTGATGTGTGTGTTGGTGATGTGTGTGGGTGCGGGTGATGTGCACAGGTGTGGGGTAATATGAGTGCCACAACACAAGTGTGGAGGTCAGAGGACAACTTTTGTGGCATTAGTGCTCACCTTCCACCTTTGTTACCAAGGAAACTGAGGTTCCCCTTTGAAGTTCTTAGTCTCATTAATAAAAGAATTCAGAATAGATTCAAATGGAAGCCCAAGAACAATTTGATTAGAGCCTGAAAGAAAAATATAGTACAGGTTAGGTGAAAATCCTAGTAGCCACTGTGGAGATGGAGGAAAACTTCTGTCTGCTAAGTTAGGCATGGAATAGAAATAGACAAATTATTTAAAAAGAAAAAGGTGGGTTGGAGGGATGGTTCAGCAGTTAAAACCACTGCAGAGGACCCAGGTTTGATTCCCATCACCTACATCAAGAGGCTCACGCTCACCTGTAACTCCTGCTCCAGGAGATCCAACACTCTCCTCCAGCCTCTGAGGACAACCACACCCTCATGCACACACACATACATATTACACATAATTAAAAACAATAATGTAGAAGGTTGGAGAGATGGCTCAGTGGTTAGGGGCACTGGCTTCTCTTCTAGAGGACCCTCAGCTCAATTCCCAGCATACACATGGCAGCTCACAACTGTCTGTAACTCCAGTTCCAGGGCTTCTGACATCCTCACACAGATATAAGTGCAGGTAAAACACCAATGCACACGCACTAAAAATAAATATTTTTTTTAAAAAAAAACAATAATATGAATAAATAAAAAGAATGGTCACTCTCAAGAATGGAAGTGGACTAACGAGCCGGGGAAGGGGCCACAGTGTCATCTGGCCACCAGTGTGTGGCCTTTTCCTATCCCCCACCTCCTCTTTGTATTTTGGGGCTTTTATTTCATGCATTTATTTATATTTTATTTAAATAAGGACATCCAGTCTTCCGCAGAAACTCACTTTTTTTTAACATGTTGATCTTAATTTTTTAAAATTTATTTAACTTTATTTTATGTGGATTGGTGTGAAGGTATCAGATCCCCAGAAACTGGAGTTACAGACAGTTGTTAGCTGTCATGTGGGTGCTGGGAATTGAACCCAGGTTCTCTGGAAGCACAGCCAGTGTTCTTAACCACTGAGCCATCTCTCCAGCCCCTTAATCTTAATTTTTATGTTTTATTTGAGATTGGGTCTATATAGCCCTGGCTGGTCTGGAACTCCCTGTGTGGACCAGGAGAGCCTTGAGTTCACAGAGATCTATCTGCCTCTGCTTCCTAAATGCTGGAATTAAAGGTGTTTATTGCCATACTTGGTCACATGTTAATCTCGATGTAGCTGTTTTAGTTCCTATTCTCCCACCACACCTTTATGGGTTCTGGGATGGAACTGAGGTCACCACGCTCACACAGGAAGTACCTTTACCTGACGGACCATCTCACCAGCCCTGGTTGAGGATATGCATATAAGAAGATGGTCATTTGTTAGATACACCCCTAGTCAGGGACCCGCTGCTTTGTTTTGCTCTCTGTCCTGTTACTACATGAGGGCTCTGCTACAAAAGGAAGAGACGTTTCTCCTTACATCCCAGAAGAGGGCTGTGCTGGCACACTGATCTGTGACCTGCAGTGGTGCCTCACAGGCCGATACCAGAAGGACAGCTGGAAGGAATTTCTAGCTTGCCTGGGAGATGCACATGAAGGCTGGCCACATGTCTCTTCAGTCAGTCTAAGGTAACTACGTGTCTCAGACACATCAGAGCTACTGTTAAGCCTGGTCCGGAAACCGCACACTGGACTTAAAGTACTTTCCAGACCCAGCCACTGCTCAAGGAACCCAAATTAAGTAAGCCAGTTTTCCAAAGCTGAGACCTTCTCTGCAGGAGAGCCTCCATCCTGTGCCCCAGCTGCTTCTATAAAGAACACATGGGAGCTTCATCTTGGTAGTATCTAAGGTGAGTGCAGGGATCAGGGGCCTGGAAGGGTCTCAGAGATGCCCACTGCCATCCCGGGTCCCATTGACTCCAGAGTTCAGCACTTGGTTGACTTATCCCTGAAGTCTACTGAGAGGAATGGGCAAGACAGAAGCCAGGCAGTGTAGGCTCCATCCCTGCTGAGTCAGTGCCTCTGAGCAGCTCCTGGCCAAACTCCAGGACACCTTGAGAATAATGAAGCTGTAGCCACTGACACTCCCAGGTGAGGGCAGCCTCTGGTCTTAGGTGGGTCTTCAAACACCCAGAAAGCAGGGAGGGACCACGTAAGCTCTAGCTTTCCTCTTGCCTTTGTGGGTCTCTGCCCACGCCCTACCTGTACTGTGCACTTGGCCGTGAGCTCTGCTCCACCCCCATCTTTTCCTTTCTTCTGGCAACTTCTCAAGTCATTTGATTCATGGTCCTGAAAAACCCTTCTGGGGGTCCTGTAATCTGGCTTCTGTGGACGTAGCCATGTGTTCTTCAGTTCCTACAAAGCGGCCTTTGTACTGCCTTCTTCTCCACTCCAAATTCCCCTTTCTTCACAGTTCTCTCTGATTTCCACTACAAAACATTTAATAAATGGATCATCAGAAGACCTGCCCAGTTTACTCCTTGGCCATTGCTAGCTCAGAAGGAACATTCTTCCTGGTCTGAGGACCTCACCCAGGGCAGTCATGGTAACCCACACTTGTAATCTGGGAAGTAAAGGCAGGAGAATTAGAGATTCAAGATCATACGTGGCTACATAGCATGTTTGAAGCCAGCCTAGGCTGCAAGAGACCCTGTCTTTAAAAAAAAAAGCCTTAAATTTGGTGGTGGTGGTGCATGTACATATGTGCGGTTGCACATGTGTGTTGGTGCATGCAGATGTGTGTTCACATGTGTGGGAGGCCAGAGGACAAGCTCAAGTGTTATTCAGGTGTCATCTGCCTTGCTTCGAGGCAGGGTCTCTCACTGGTCTGAAGTTCATGAGTTCAGCTAGGTCAGAACCAGGGCTCTGTTTGTGTCTGCCTCCTCAGGGCAGGAGTGTAAGTACCTACTGCCAGGCCTGGCTTTCTATCATATGAGTTCTGGTGATCAAATCAAGTCTTCTTGCTGACAAGACAAACACTTAGGAGCCTGCCCCATGTTTATGTCTTCTAAACTCCTCTTGTGGCTAAAAAGGATTATATGTTATTAAAATAGAGTTTCTCCAAATATCTAAGAATATACTCTGACTTAACATGTGTTCTTTTAGTTTCTTATCTGTGTTCATGGTAATTGTTGACTTCATGCAAGTGTTTATATGTCATTTTGTCATTACCCTGACATTAGCCTTTGTCTGTGGTGACTGACGATGAGGGCTAGAAACTCTGAGGAGAGCAGCAATGGTCTCATCAGAGATTTATCTGTCGAGAGTCTCCAGACCCCAAAGAAAAGAGACAAATGCTCACCTTGGCCTGCTGTGGGTGACCACAGGTGTCTAGGGTCTTAACAGAGGCTTCAGAGATTCTGATCCCACACCATGCATCCACCTCACAGGGCCTCACGTATCGTATAGGAATGAGGGCTGGGAGCAATTCAACAGCTGCTCTGGAGAATCCAGGTGTGATGGTCCTCGTCACCTTGAACAACCTGCACCCCTTGATGTTGAGGTTTTCTGAGATTCCTAATGGAGGATATCTGGGCCATTGGTGACTCCAGGAAGTATGGTTTGCTGGGCTCAAATGCTTCCCCTAACACAGACTCTCACGTCAGCCATCAGAATGAGCCTCCACTGATGTGTCCTGAGATACTTGGGCAACCTGCAGGTGCTTCAGTTCAACACTCTGAACTCACCTTACAGATCTAGGTTGATACTGGTGTGTTTATTGTGTATGTGTATATATGTATATGTGTGTGCAGGTATGTGTGCATATATGTGTATGTGTGTATACATGTGTATGTGTGTGCACACACGTGCATGTGTGTATCTCAAGGGCTACAGTTGAGAGACTTCCAATTTATTGTGTTCATTCTCTTCTGTTACCTCTTTTGAAAACATGGCTTTGGCAAGATTATCATAAACCAGCCCTGTGCAGAACACAGACGTGCAAGAGCGAATGATCAAACCGGTAAAGGGTTCAAAGGTGACTCTTTGAAATCCAGTCATCCAGTCATCCATGAGACTTGCTTAAGACTGGTCTCTAGCCAGGCAAAGTGATACAGATCTGTAATTCCCAGTCTTAGAGATGCTGAGGCAGGGAGATTATGAGATAGGGAAACCTAAGCTACATAGACTCTTCTCTCTGTCTGTCTCAAAAAAAAAAAAAAGAACCACTTACAACACCTAAAAATTGTTAGGGTTTGATCATATAGGCAAATGACCTCATTTATTCTGCCATAAATATAACTCATCATAAATATAATTAAATTATTTGTGTACTTACATTACTTTGGGATTTGTTTATTTATTGTTTGTTTTTTGAGACAGAGTCTACGTAGCTCTAGCTGTCCTAGAACTTGTTTTGTAGGCCAGGCTGGCCTTGAACTCACAGAGACCCACCTTCTGTAACCCAGATGGGCCACCCGGCCCAGCCTTCAGTACTCCTTTTCATTTCATTTTTGTTTGATTGATTTGGTTTGTTTTTTGAGATAGGGTTTATCTGTGTAGCCCTGGCTATTCTGAAACTTACTCTGTAGACCAGGCTAGCCTCAAACTCAGAAATCTCCTGCCTCTGCTTCCTAAGTGCTGAGATTAAAGGCTTGCGCCACCACTGCCTGGCATCAATACTCCTTTTAAATTGAGTAGATTACTCTCGCTACACTCCTTTGTCTTTGGACTCAAGTTTCAGCTTGAAGTCTATATAATCTCAGTTTGTGTGTACATATACATATACACAGACATACATACTATATCTATATACTGCCTTTTTTCTTGGTATATGACATATTTGCAAAATAAGGTTCTCCAAAGAGTTTTATTCCAATTGACTTATGAATAAAGAAGTGCTCATATAAAATTAGGTCAAATTCCTTTTAGTTTATAGAACTGAAGTCATTGGCAAATAAGTTAATTTGTTGGTAATATAAAACAGAAATGTGCTGGGCAGCAGTGGCCCACGCCTTTAATCTCAGCATTTGATAAGCAGAGGCAGGAAGATCTCTGTGAGTTAGAGGCGAGCCTGGTCTACAGAGTGAGTTCCAGGACAGCGAGGGATACACAGAGAATCCCTGTCTCAGAAAAAAAACCAATGACAACAAAACAAACAGAAATGTCTCTATCACTGTAAACTTAATCTGCCTATATATCTGGATTCGCATGTGTTAGATGTTTACAACTGATTGTTCTTCACGTTCTCTGTTTCTGACATCACTTCCTGGGTCATCGCTAAAATATAAAATATGTGATTTTATTCATGAAGAAATAATTTTGTCTAAGTTCAGGAATTGGTAAAGTTTGTTTTGAATTTTATTGTTTAAAGAAGAAAATAAGTCAGATAAAGGAACCAGCTGGGCTGGCATGACAGCTCAGTAGTAGAGGCATTTGAATATAAACTGGATGACCTGAGTTCAAGTCCTAGATCCCACAGGGTGGCAAGAGAGAACCGACTCCCTAGAGTTGTCCTTTGGTCTCCAACTAGGCACCATGGTGCATGCACACCAGCAAACATGCACACACACACACACACACACACACACACACACACACAAACACACGCATGCAGAGAGAAAGGGAGAGATGGGGGGGAGAGATTATTAAAATTTAAAGGATAAAAATTTATTTTTGTTAAAAAAAGACTTTTTGGATTAAAAGAAGATTTCTTCCAGATAAAACCAAAAACTGATAAGAGCAAAACCATAAGGTTAAAGTGTGTCACCAAAGTTAAGGAAAGATATAAATTCTAACACACACACATACTCACATGGCAGGAGGCATTCATTGGTTGGTTGGTTGGCTGGTTTATTTTTGGCCCCTACATGGCCTTAAACATATCCAACAAGGAAGCCTAACCAAAGAACGGAGTCATTGGTATTGATCCAACGCAGAGTGAGGGGAATGGGCTCTTGGGGTAGTCAAGAAAAGACTCTAGTAGCTTCTGTGTGCAGGGAGGAAAGCCAGAATGCTCCAGCACTCTCCAGACTCAGCTGCAGCGTCTTAAACTGTAGCCATAAAACTCTGGACCCCCAGTGCTGTGGACTCTTGCAGAAATGCATCCTTCAGCCCTTCCTGGGGCATTGTCATTTATGCATGCTTTGCATTCAGATATAGCTTCAGTTTTGTGAATTACCTCAGGCTTCGTGCATCAGGCTTGGATCCAGTAACTACAAAGGCCTTTGGGGCTGTGCACTGGAGACTAAACTTTTTTTTTTGAAAGCTGACTCACCCAATCTGATGCCTACATTTTAAAAAAGTATTTTAATTTATTTGTATGTGTCTGTGTGTGAGTATGTGCACATGTATGTGGGTGTCCTCAGAGGCCAGAGAGGTAATGAGTCCCCTGCAGCTGGGATTACAGGCATCTGTGAGTCACCTGACATGGGTATTGGGGAACAGATTTGGGTCTCTGGAAGAGCACCAAGTGCTTGTAGCCAGAGCCATTTTCCAGGCCTTGGTTCCTACATTTTAAGCATTCTTGTATATTTTTCTTTCTAGTTTTTTCTCCCCTTCCTCCACCATTTTCTCTCTTCCTCTTTCTCAGATAGGATCTGTGTAGCCCCCTGCTTGACCTTCATGACCCAGGCTGGTTTTGAATCTGCATAGTTCTGCTTCTCTCCTCCAAGTGCTGGCATTCCAAACCACATTGCCCATTAAATTCTTGAAACTTTTCATCTCCTAGGATCAAGGCCCTGGAAATCAGTATGAGGATCCCTAAAAAACAAAACAAACCCCTGTAGTCCCTCGAAAAGCAAGCCTGGACCCTCTAGAGCAGGTGTCTAGATTAAAAAAGCCAGCCAGAAGTAGCAGCAGAAAATAAATCTTCACCCCTCTGCAACTCCTTAAAAATAAGGGGTGGACATCTGTGAGGAGGAATGAAGTAGTGACTGACCAGAGAGTAGAAAGTGGTCAAAGGGAAAACCTGTAGGTAAAATAAAAAATAAAAAGGAATTTATAGCCCATGAACCGTGTGCACAGATGTGTTCACAAAGTTCACACTCAAGATGTAGGAGATGTCGTTACAAAAAAGTTGACCAAAAAAAAAAACTCATAATGTTTTAAGTACATTTATGACTTTTGAGTTGGGCCACACTCATAGCTTGATCTTATCCTGCTAGATGTGACCTGCAGGTCACAGGTTCGACATGCTTTGTCACGTTCAGCCAGATGCAGGCCACAAGTTGGACATGCTTTGCCAGTATCTAGACATGTAATCAATAGCCACCAAACTGGAGCATGAAAATCAATGTATGCTGCAGATACCGCATCCGCCACAACCCTCATCCTCAACATAGCAATATTCCTTGTAAAGTTACCCTAGACAAAAATAGCTCCCATAATCTCACACCACATCCCCTAGTTTTAGAGAAGACATACCAGCCAGGCAGTGGCGGTGCAGGCCTTTAATCCCAGCAGAGGCAGGCGAATCTCTGTTAGTTTGAGGCCAGTCTGGCCTACAAAGCGAGTTCCATGACAGTCAGGGCTGTTACACAGAAAACCTATCTTGAACCACGCAAAGAAAAAAAAAAGAAAAAAGAAAAAAAGGCACACCAAGAAAAGCCTGTAGGACAAGACTCTCTCTTGGGAAGCCCACCCTCACCCCTGGATGTAGACTTTCACTCTGTAATAAACTTCCTCCCATGGGTTGGTGAGATGACTTAGTGGGTAAGGGAGCTTGTCACAGCGCCAAATGACCTGAGTTCAATACTCAAAAACACCACACACACACACAGATGTAAAGAAAGTTTAAAAAATGTAGTCCTCCCAAAGTCTTCTTTGTCACGTCTCTGCGTTCTTTCAGACATACCAAGAACCTGAGAACATCTCTGCGGTGTGAGTCGTGGCTATCTTGGAGATCTCCCAGGCCGTCACCAGCACCTGAAACTCATGACATGCATGAGGCTTTTGTCCCCATTAACTCACATGTGAGAGTCTTACAAATCCAGCATTCCTGTGCCTGATTGTCACCGCTCCTAATTCTAATGCTGATGCTGAATGTAACAAAAAGCCAGTTGATTTTATCAGTGAAGACCTTGTGTCAGTCTTTGGTACAACTGTTACAACTGTTGCCTTTGTTTAACAGTTACACCTGTTACAAGTGTTGCCTTTATTAAACAGTTACAACTGTTACAAGTGTTGCCTTTGTTAAACAGTTACAATTGTTACAATTGTTGCCTTTGTTAAACAGTTACAACTGTTACAACTGTTGCCTTTGTTAACCAGTTACAACTGTTACAACTGTTGCCTTTATTAAATAGTTACAACAGTTACAATGTTGCCTTTGTTAAACAGTTACAACTGTTACAATGTTGCCTTCGTTAAACAGTTACAACTGTTTAAAATCTTGCCCATAGTTCAATTTCTTTATTCTGATGCCCTCCTGATGCTTTTTGGAAATGGCTGCAATCCTCAAGTTTTCAGGAGGTTTGAAAAAAAGATGGAAGAAGTACTGTGGTAAAGATGGGTCTCAGGTAACATTTGGGCCCTACCATAGTACAGAGAGGGTTTCCAGACCCCTGAGGAGGGCATTGACCATGGGCTCGTGACAGAGCCAGGCAGAAACAG
The DNA here is from genome assembly GCF_037038515.1 of Microtus pennsylvanicus. Lineage (NCBI taxonomy): Eukaryota > Metazoa > Chordata > Mammalia > Rodentia > Cricetidae > Microtus > Microtus pennsylvanicus. The sequence goes on from NC_134580.1 coordinate 138,719,159, forward strand.
GCAGAACCGGAAATACTGACGGCAAGACGGGAACAACTTGATTTTAAATAACGGGCTATGCATTTCTGCGACCTTTCGCTTCAACCTTTGGCCCACTGGTGCTCGTCCCAGAGACCAATCCAACAGGATTTTCAGGTTAGGAGAAACAAAGAGGCTTTTCTATCACCTCAGCCTCTCATTCCTGAGGAGGGACATTTATTCACCCTCCACCTAACAGTTTTAGGGTCCTAGGTGAGACCAATGTCACCCTCTCCAATTCAGGCTTTACTTGGTTGTCACTGGCAGTGGAGGACCCCTGAGTGTACTTAAGGATGTTCCTTTGTTGAGCCTCACTGCGTCTGTCTTTGGCTTAAACCTCTTGCCATTTGTCTGTCCTGACATTACACCAGGACTATCTACTAACACTAAAATCATGCTAGCAAAAGGCCTGGGTATGATTCTGGAATTTACTGCACTTGGCACATGGCTGCCTAGAAATGACCCTTCCTTGTGGCAAGGGATCTCCCCCTACAGATTTGTTATTAATATTATAAATGCCTTCAATGGAAAGATCATTACCAAAAGAGGAGAACAGTGCTAGGGGTGTGGCTCAGGGGGTAGAGTGTTAGCCTAGCATGTCGGAAGCTAACATTGGGTTCCATCAGGGACGCATAAATTACATGCGGTAGTTTATTTAAACCCGGCACTCAGGAGACAGAGGTTGGAAGTTCAAAGCCATCCTTTGGCTATATACTGAATTTGAGACTAGTGTCAGGTATGTAAGACTCAGATCAGAAAAGAGGATGATGGCGAAGTCATGAGTAAGAAAAAGAAAGTGGCAAGTCCCCATTAAGCCTGCTAGGCAGGGCGACTCTGGGAATCTCAGGTTCTACTTGAGATGGACCTTGGACCATTCCACCTCCATTTGTCATGGTTATGCTGACATGATGTGAATGAAAAGCTTCCCAGAAAGACTGCTCCAGTGTCCTCTATATCTCACCTGAGTCCAAGGGACTAACCAACACCCAACATTCTTGTCACCAATAGCCAAGCAGTTGTAACCACTCATCCTGTTCTCGTTAAACCTGTAACATCAGACTCTTTGCATCCATCCCAGAGTGTTGATTCTGACAATTAGTGTGTGTTTTCCCAGGTAGTCCGGCTCAGACAAACTCCTCTGACATGCTTGTGTGAAAGTCAGTGACTTAAGTGGTGTTGGGAACATTCAGGGTTATGGTCACAGACAGATTCTATGTTTTAGGTTTGTAACAGAAACCCTGATGTCTCAGGGTACCAGTGCATTTTGGGATATGGAGTGTTTGGGGATTTGGGCAAGCACATGAAATATATTATTTGCCACACCTATGGGATCTGGATTAATGTTCCATAACTCAATACATTGGTATTTCTGCAAAGAATAAGGTTTTAATAGCCAAACCTCTTTCTTGTTTGTTGTACATCTTTTCAAGTTAGGATTTTGCTGTTGTTCTTTTAAAACAGGGTCTCACGTGTTCCAGGCTGGCTGAGGATCACCTTGAACATCTCATCCTCCTGCCTCTACATCCCAAGTGCTGGAATTACAGATGCAGTCACGCCCAGTTCATGCAATGCCGGAGATCAAACCTGGGGCCTCAAGCATGCCAGGTGAGCACTCTGTCACCTGAGTCACATCTCCAGTCCCCAGGTCAGAGTTTTGCTACCGAGTCTGATTGGTCAACTTCCTGTGTTTAGAAATGTGTGTGCCTCAAGGCAGTGTAGACGGTTGCAGCATTTGTTTCTACTATGCTTTAATGGACATTGTGTGACTGTCATGTGGTCAGTCAGTCCTTGAGGACAAGTCAGAACTTTTGTATCCACAACCCCCTTGGGTTCTTGGAATTTTCCAGCATGGCCTTTCTAAATTAAGTTTGAGGACCAAGGGACTCTGTCTGCTGTCTCTATCCAAGCCTGAAATGTAGCGATGTATTCCTGGTCCCTTGAGTGTGACGTTTGTGGGCTGGTGGGAGGGGAAGGCCAAATCTCTAAGACCCTTCTCAGTAGAGGGGAGAGCCAGCTGGTCCTCAGGGTGGGAGGAGGGGCTGTGATTCTGGTGAAGTTGCTCTTGGTTGCAAGCAGTCAACTCCTTTGAGGGAGCCAGCAGAGTCCCGTGAGGCTCCCAGCACCTGCTGTGTGTCCACTGTCTCATGGCAGAACCCACGCAGAAAATGTCATGTTTCCTTTGAACACTCCAGGAAATGCTTGTCTCAACAGGCATGAGGGGATTGTTGTGATATTGAGCTGGGCTGGACCTCTCCTCGAGCATGGCCGCTGTGAGCGGCCCACAGAGAACACATTCTCTAGGTTCTCCAGCTCTACTCAAAACAGAAATGACCTTGCTATGTCCACTTAGAATTTACTTACACATTTATTGGTTTTGAAGTTTTGTTATCTGGTCCTGCTTCTACAGCGAAGGCCTTGAACCTTTCTCGAGAGTGAGACAGTGAGTTTGGCTTTCCCAAGGTTTGCTTCCTATTCCTTACAGTCCAGGGTAGGACATCTGGGGAGCTCAGTCCCCTTGTCTCAGGGTTCTTCCTTCTCCTGGGGTCTTCTCTGTCTGGCTAGCAGCAGGGGAAGATTGTGGCAAGGGAGGTTTTATTACCACGCAACATCATACTTCTGTTCATATTTCTTTGGCTGGAATGTAGTCCTATGGGTCTAGCTGCAAGGGAGTCTGGAGAATATTGTCTAACTGTGTGTTATGAGGAAAAAGGACACAGATGCCAGTGTTGCTACAAACTAGAAGTTTATACACAATCTTCTGATTTTTAAATTAAACCAAGACATTTCATTTTATTATTATTTTTTGAGGCATGGTCTCATGTAGTTCAGGCTGACCTTGAGCTCACTAAGTAGCTGAGGTTGACCTGATGACTTTGAACTTCTAATTCTTCTTCCTCAACTTCCCCAGTGTTGGAATTGCAGACATTTGCCACCGTACCTAGTTTTATCACAAGCTGGAGATTGAACCCAGAGCTTTGTGCTTTCTGTGCTTTTCTGTGCAAACTGAGTGAGCTATGTTCCTAGCCCCTGGAAATCCAAATTTTAAAAACATACCACATGGATTGAACAACTGTCCATGATCCATCTGGCTGACAGACTCCCAGTTTTTGACCCTTGGACTGGTGGGTCTCATCTTATGAAAATGAGCTGTCACTCTACATGGGCAGGCAGGTGACAGGAGAAGCCATTTTCTTCACAGACATCCTCAGAGAATCATCAGCAGAAATCCTAGGGTTTCTGACCCAGAGGGACTGTGTGAAAGTGTGAGGCAGCTGAGCCTGTAGAGGAGGGAAGGTCCTGCTTGGGTTCTTATTCCTAAAGATGAAACCCTATCATGCTTCCATCTCCAGGGCCTGAGCATGTCCTCTGGTCTCACATGTTCTGTGGAGGCAGGGACTCTCATTCGTCCCATTTTATGGGTGAGGACACTGAATTTCATTTTTTTAATGGCTAAGTAATACTCCATTATGTAAATGTACCACATTTTCTTTATCCATTCATCTGTTGAGGGTCTTCTAACTTGTTTCTAGTTTCTGACTATTTTGAAAAGAGCAGCAATGGACATGGTTGAGCAAGTGTCTCTGTAGTAGGATGAAGCGTCTTTGGGTGTATTGCCCTCCTAGAGTGGTGTAGCTGGATCTCGAGGTAGATCAATTCCTAACTTCCTGAGGAACTGCCACACTGTTTTCCTTCGTGGTTGTACAAGTTTGCACTTCCACCAGTGATGGAGGAGTGTTCCCCTTGCTCCATATCCTTGCCAGCATGAGCTGTCACTTGTGATTTTGATCTTAACCATTCTGACAGGTGTAAGATGTTTTGATTTGCAGGAGTTTTGATTTTCATTTCCCTGATGGCTAAAAATGTTGAACATTTCTTTAAGTGTTTCTCAGTCATTTGAATTTCCTCGTTTAGGAATTTTCTGTTCAGCTTTTTATCCCATCTTAAAATTGGGTTGTTTCTTGATATCTAGTTTTTTGAGTTCTTTATTTTGAATATTATTATTCCTCTATTGTACGTGTAGTTGCTAAAATCTTTTACTATTCTGTAGGCTTCCGCTTTGTTTAAAGATATCCCTGTTGGATTGAACCTGTCAAGTTCTAGTTTTGCCAAGATAAGTATGAGTCCTAAAATGCGTAACTGTGGACTCAGGCTAAAATCCTTACCACACTTGTATTAATGCTCACTTAATTTCATATCTCATTTTAATTTCTATTACACATTCAATCTATTTTTCTGTCACGGTGTCTATTTTTCTAACTTGGAAATAACTAAAAACAGGGTCACCTTTGAATAGCATTGGTAATATGCAAACGCAGGTTTCCTAAATCAAAGTGGTTTAGGTTCCATCTATTTCCTATTTCCAAATCCTATCTCATGCTATGCATTTAACCATCCAATGAAAAACGATTCAATGTGTTTTAAAAGTTTCACTCTCTTCAGTACACGCAAGAATGAAAACAGCCGATCAATCATCAAAAGGTTTAACCTACATAACCGATGTAGCTGTATTTTGTCTAGCGAGGCCAACTTGCCCAGAGATCATGGTCACTCAAATTTCAATCCACCTGCATATGACAGTGTCACAGCGAAACCCCTTACTTTGTAATGCTAACTAAAAAGATTTTTATAAAAGGTTTCAATTCAAAAGACTAAGTGTGCCTCCACGGTAGAGCCCTGGCCTAATATGCCTCAGTCCTGGGTTTGACCCCTAACACTGTTAAAGGAAGGCGCGATGCCCACACTTGGGCCACACCACTGTGCCAAGCCCCTCCATGCCTCTTGGGGTGGAGAATGCGGGGAGACTTATGATGAACCCAGAAGACCTTCTCTTGGGGTCCATGGCCCAGGTGGGTCACAGTGGGACACAGTCAAGGCAGAGACCAAGAGTTCCACCAAGAAATTACTTTTCCCTGCCTCAGTCTGGAAAACTGGAGTTCATCTGCCTCGTTCATGGGTCCATCCATTCATTCTGGGTCAGTTCCTAGCTCTGCTGATTTTATCTGGGACACCTGGACAGGCTACTTCAGCAGTTACAACTTGAGTCTATTATGGATTAGATTATTATGGATTATCAATATTTTATTTCTTGTGTTTATGTGTATACTTTAGAGTGTGTACGTGTTCCTCGGGAATGCTATCCACTTTCTTTGAGACAGGGTCTCCTCCCACTGAAACTCACCGGTTGGCCCAGCTTCCCCAGGTCTTAGACTACAGACTATTTATTTATTTTTTGGTTTTTCAAGACAGGTTTTCTCTGCGTACCTTTGGAGCCTGTCCTGGAACTCACTCTGTAGACCAGGCTGACCTCGAACTCACAGAGATCCGCCTGCTTCTGCCTCTTGAGTGCTGGGATTAGAGGTGTGCACCTCCACCACCTGGCCCACAGCTGACATTTCTGCACAGGTTCTGGGGACTCAGGTCCTCATGCCTGTGTTGCAAATGTTTGATCACCTGACCATCTGACCAGCCTTTGTTTGATGGGTGCAGAGCAGCTAGACACAGGGGCTACCGATGCCTTAGAGTAGGTGATGGACTGGGTGCCGGCCTTCCCCTCTGGAAGAAGTGATGCCTGAGGAGCAGCTGTGGGTGTTCAAGAAGGAAGAGCAGGCCTTTCATTCTGAGGAGAGGCAGAAGTAGATTTACTGTGAAGTCAGAGACTTACACCTCAGAGCAGCTCTGGGCTCCTCCCAACAACCTGGGGGATGGGCCCAACATATGCATAATCACATGCTTTTGTTGAAATGCCAAAATCATACATTTTAACAGAAGCTGACTGCGAGCTGATAATGCCACCTCTGTCCCCTCCAACTTCCCTCTGCAGCTTCCTCTCTCCTTGGGCATTGTGGGTGGCATTTAAGGAGAAGTTACTGGGGAGTAGTGCTGACTACAGCAATGACTAAAGTGGGATTATGTCACCCGTGGAGGATGCTGACACGGAGCTGCTGGTCAGTGGGTGGTGTCAATCCAAAGAATCCTCAAGATTAAAGATCAAGGAAACCGGTTGGAAAGCTGACAGCTTTTGGTCTTTGTTTTTGTGACTGCTGCAGAATCCAGTCTGACAACCATTGTCTTCGGTTTGTTCTCATGTGAAGAAGAGACCTGCTGTGTTGGCAAGGTCTTCAGAGCTCACATGATGATCCTCCTGCTTCAGCTCTCTGAGTACCTGGGATTAGTGGGTTCACAACCATGTCCAGGTGGCCTTAAAGCTTTGCTACGAAAAGGAATTTAGTTTTCCAGTAAGGAGTGGAGACGCCGACTCTTTCCCAAGGGCCAACAATAAAAAAGTTTTGATCAATTGCTAGAGAAAAGATAAAATTATCTCACTTTCTGATGGAAAGATGACATCACAAAATTGATATACAATAGGAACTTACTCTAAAAGTAGGCAACTGAGATGCAGTGATAAATTATTATAGAGAAGCTTTACATTAATGCAAACATGGATGCACGTTTTAATTTACATACTTGCCTACATAAATGCAAAGTTGATCTCATATAAACTTAATTTTTATTGTTACTATGCAACTTTAGCATGCTCCTATATTTTATTATTAGAATGGTGTAAACTCTTGCTGGCTGTGTTACCAAACATGGAAAGGATTTGGGGATCTATCTAGTGAGATCAGGGCCAAAAAAGGAGGTGCATGGTATTTCCTTCAACCTCCCAGCAGAGCAGGAATCCTCTCCCACGAGGCTAAGCGTCACAGACTTGGGGGGGTTTGGAGCGCTCCTCCAGGCCTGTGCTGTTATTGTCATGGGTGAAGGCGCTGGCTGTTTTGTTCTTGACTTGTGTGTTCTAGGGTGTCCTAGTCAAGAACACAACACCGGAGCCCTGTGCCTCAGAGTTATCATGAGGTGGAAGGAGAAGCAGCGATGTCTGCAGCCCTGTGGATGCTCAACAGCCAGAGGGGAACCGCAGACAGCAATCAGCTGGGCAGAAGAATGCCACAGCCAAATAATTCTTCCCCAGTGTCTCACCCCTGAGATTATATATATATATATATATATATATATATATCCACCATCCAAGAAAGAGTTAATGACGCTGGGAGACCGATCCCAACTTACATGCCAGGCGCCATGTGGAATTCAGCTTTATGGCAATCCCAGGAGTAGACAAAGTCGTATAGACGAGGAGAGACAGACGGTTCGAGAGGTTAAGGACCCTGCCTAGCTTACAGAGTACAGAGTGGATATCGCTGGGCTTTCTGATTTCAGAGTCTGAGTCTTTAGTCACCCCATGGCTGGAATTAGCTAGTTGCAGGTTGTGGGGGCGGGACTAACACTGCTGATCCAATCATGAGTAGAGAGGTCAGAAGCCTCAACAGTTGCAGTTACACACGCCACCAACAAGGAAACTTTAAAACGCACGAAGCAAGACCAGGTGGGGTTAGAGAAGCAGAATTCACGGTGATAGGTTTAGAACTGTATATATTTAAATGTTTAGTTGTGTAAAATTCCTATGAGAAAAGCTGCCACCCTAACCTTTGGGCAACAGCTCAGCCTTGCAGAGTCAATGCGTTGTCAGGGAAGCAATCTCCAGACCTTTCACATGGACCCACTGAGCAACAGCCCCTGGCAAGCAGCATTCAACCTTCCGTTTCTATGAACTTGACAGCTGCATACACTTTACACCAACAGTCTGTTCTTTGTGATGTGTTTGGATTGACACAGGGGTCTTCAAGATTCCTCCATGCTATGACATGTGTCAGAATGGCCTTCCTCTTTGGGACTGGGTAACGGTTAGTTGCACGGACACCCTGCAGCACCAAGGGGGCTACAAGGGGACCAGAAGAGCAGAGGGCACCTGCTAGCTGAGTGTTCCTAAGAATGGAGCCTTGAGCATCTTATTTCCCTCAGAGTCAAACCCTTAGCTGGCCACTTGCAAAGTATAAAGGCCCCTTGTCAGCTCCCTGTTGCTTGGGCTGGGCCCCCAAGCTTGGCCTGGGAGGGTGAGATAAGCAAGCAGCCCCCTGGCTCTGACCCCACAGAGGCCCTTCTCATCCCAGCCCCTGCAGACCCCTGTGAAAGGGTCAGGCCGAGCCTGTTAACAGGGATCTCAGAGCAGGATCCGGCAGATCTAGCTGGCCCAGCCTGGGGCTGGGGGTGGTGGTGCGGTGGTGGATGGGGGTGGGCAGGAGGGGAGAGTAATTAGTCTTTGTCTTCATCCCACCCATTCCTTCCTCCCCAGCCCACCAGGAAGCTGGGTCCCCAGCTCTCAATGCTGTTATAGTAACAGCCATTCATCGCTACTGTACCCTGCACGGTTCACCAAGCAAGCTCCACCCAGGCGTCACAGAACCCTCACAATGGGCTCCAAGGGTGGGAGGGGGGAAGAGACGGGGAGTGGGCATCAGGGACTGGGTAGCTGGCCGTTTTGGAGAAGAATAGGCCCTCTGAGGATCTGTTGATGCATCTGCCTTTTTTTTTTCCATGTTGGAGAACCATCTGGAAGGCCCACACAACTTTAGCAGTGGGGTGGGAAAAAAACAAAGGAGTAAGTTAGAGATGTGGGCACCAGCAAAATCGTATGAGGCCTTGCAAACCATGAACAAGAGTCTGACTTTTAAACTGGGCCTGGTGGTACACACTACAGTCCCAGCACTTGGGAGGTAGAAACAGGAGGGTCAGGAGTTCAAGGTCATCCTAGCTCCACAAGTCTGTCAAGACCAACCTGGGTCTACATCT